>NW_028261385.1:38344849-38646724 GCF_051295495.1 Thamnophis sirtalis | reverse complement strand
GCCAATTACAATTCTAATATGATTTGCAGCCTCAAGGGAAATTGAGGAAATATAAAGAAAATAAGGAAACATAATAATCTGAGAAATATTCAGTAGTTCAGTGATGTTTCCAGATGCAGCTACATTTTGCAGTTAATTAACTAAATTATTTTCCCCTTAAAGATCAGATTACTTGGCATGTACAGACAGAGAGGAATCTATGATAAGTTTGAAATAATTAGAATGATATGAAGAAAGAAGATAGTATATTCTAAATATGGAGCTACATTTCTCTCTCTTTGACAAAAACATAAATACTTATTTTAAATAAAGGTAGGAGAAATTAACCAATTTGCTTAATTATAACAAATGAAATAGCACTACAAGAACTATACATCTCTGTGCTGTTTCCAATAAAATATTTAACTGAGTTTATATACATTCTCAAGTTTTGAAGAAAGAAGTGTTTCATGACTGGAACAACTCTTTGCTGTTTTCAGTTGTATCACAAAAAGGGTATCTGATTTTCTTTATAGCGGTAGTTATAAATATGATCTCATTCATAGCCTCAAATGCTGTTGCCCCAAATTCTACTGTGTTTACACAGCAAGTTCAACCAGCTTTTCTAGTTTCCTACATGATAAACAGCTTGTACAAATTCAACTGCTAGAATGTTTTGTTGAACAGCCTCCCACTCAGTCAAGTGAGAAAAGTCCTATGTACAGTCACACTAAATTTGTTCACCCAAGAGTTTCCATGCAGTCTTTTATCTTTTGCCTATGCACTCCAAGGAAAGTAATTTGTTTATACAGTGCAGGTAATTCTATTCTTTGCCAGGCATCTTAAGTTAAATGGTCAATCTTTTTCAGGCCCGAGGGAAAGCTCAGCAGAACAGATTGAGTTGACAAGTCAAAGGTCAATCTTTAGGGGCCCATGTTCTGATTCAAGTATGGATTCTCATTTAAGAGAAAATCTTTTGCTTTGCTGTTAGCCTCCATAGTTGCCTATTTAGTCTCAGATTAAGTTTTTTAATCCACTTCTGCTGACAAAGAAAATTTAAGGATACTGATTTTAACTATTTCTTTGTTTCCTTGCTACAAAAGAATACCTGTTATTTTCTGCAACCTATTTTTATTCAAAATAGAAGTATATTGATTTTGCTAGCCAAGGATTCTAAAAGACAGTTAAAAAGCACCAAACTAATAGGAAGCATGTTTTGATTCTTTTAGGCCAATTTGCATTTATTGTTTCACTCTGAATAGATTTTTAAAAATGTTTCAAGTTCACGTGAAGGCTAAAGAGGAAGAATAGCAAATCCAAAAGAATCAACCTCTAGCATATGCTACATATGTGTATTTAAGGCAGACTCATTTTTGCAGTAATTCAGAATAAATGCAATGGGGACACTATGACAATATAAAGTATGATAGTACTAAAAAGTATAGGATTTTCTGAAAAGTTTT
This sequence comes from Thamnophis sirtalis, assembly GCF_051295495.1. Lineage (NCBI taxonomy): Eukaryota > Metazoa > Chordata > Lepidosauria > Squamata > Natricidae > Thamnophis > Thamnophis sirtalis. The sequence continues at coordinate 38,645,282 of NW_028261385.1, read as the reverse complement.
CCAAACTGAAAAACATGGATGTCTGTTGAACATATTAGACCTCTGATGGAATAATTAAATGATGTATAATATATTAAGAATAATTAATAATATGGCTTCAAGTTTACTTCCAAAACCTGAACTGGAACTTGCAGCCATGTGACTCTTTAAAGTGTTTTTCCTGGTATTGTATGGCAGCATTAAGGACAGCCACATGATCCGAGGAAAAAACATGGCTCATTTAAAAAGTTGCAGATGCTTTAAACTGTGCTTCATTCATAATTCACATATTTCAAATAACTTTTCCAAATTAATTCTGAGACCCTGTGTAGCTCTAAAGATGTTTTTTTTAGTTCAGCTTTTGCTGATCTGTTTTCCCTCAAGATATTATTGGAACTACAGTCTATTTACTGCATTGTTGATGGTCATGACAGTTTGAAACTATCGTCCCCAAACACCTCAAGGGGCCTAGATCAACAGAACTTGTGTAGTAATATTACACTGCTTTTCTCTGTGCTTAATTGATATTTCTGTCTGTTGCATAATAATGTGTATTAAAAGAATCTATTGGAACCTAATTTGCTTTTATGAAGAATGGAAGTTGATGAATATCTAGTTTAATATTCAGATGATATCTCAGTAGTTAATCTTTAGAACTTTCTAAGCTATCCTGATGTATTAAGTGCTATTCACAGAAAAGTAGCTACCCGATAATTTTGATACCTGTAACCTTTAACTGGGCAAAATAATTCATCAAAGGGCAAAATCTTTTTAACCAAAGTACCTCAAATGGGCTAACTTATTGAATGCAGTCAAAATCCAAGACCCATGACTCCTATGGAATTGAAAGTTGGCCAATTTTATAAAACATTTTATGAGACATTAAATTATGAAACATCATAAAACACTTTATGACATAATTCAAAATGTCATAAGACATTTCCTATGCTGATGTCTGACTCTGCTATACAGTTCCACATGGCTTATTTTCAAGTCAGATACCTCTCTGAATGTATTCCAAAGTTGTCTAGTATTAGAATAAATCTGCTGTCACATTGATGAACATTATGTGTCCCTTTTGCATTTGTTCAGCTCCAACATATTTACCCTTCTTTTTATAACCCTCCTACACCACATTCTGCCTGCCACAATCTGAACTTAACTTTAAAAAATCCCTAAAGACTGGAAATGATAAAAAGCAGTATTTTTTTCATTTCTTTTGCTTGATTTTCATTCTTTACATATGTAAATAAATTTCAAGTGCTTTTGTAGTCTGTTCAAGATGTAGAGATACAGTGAGTGGATGGTCCCACCATTCAATTGTCCTATTCTTTCAGTCTTGTAGTAAAGCTATAAGGTCATAAGGTTAAAACACTTGCAGTACTACCAGCTGAGCAGCCTACTACTAGGGTGAGGTTATCATTTATAGTAATGGTTACTGATTTTTTCCACTATTTCACACAGGTTTTTTAATGGTGGCGTCCACCTGCTAAATTGTGCTCTTTGAGCAGATGAGGGTGGAACAAATTGAATGCAGCTACAACAGGGTTGCAAAAGGACAGAAAGGGAACCCTTGCACTAAAAAATAGAGCTCTACTGTCCTTATACAAATTTGACCCACTACTGCAATAGCACCACTGTCGTCAGTTCTGGCACTGCACAGACCATCAGGGATGGGACACACCCATACCAGGCTGAAATGTCCAATTAGCACCTCTCTGATCCTATCCAGTACTGAGGTAATGAGTGATGAAGTGTCATGGATTTTATGAACCTTGAAATTGTCACTGATTTAAGGAAGGAAAGACTGTTTTAATACTGGGCCAGTCAATGATGGTTTAGTCTGACTCATGAACTCTGAAGGCAATGTCATGGAAACATAGCAGAAAAATAATGTTTTTAATACATGTGCTGCATTAGGTACAAATGGGGAAATGATCTTGTGTTCTGAAATAAATGAAATCACGTTTTGAGATAAAATAATTGATTTTTAATTGCAATAGCTCCCTAACTAATTTCACCATAATACTTTTATTTTTGGAGTATCAGAAAATAGATAAAATTAACCAACAAATAATACAGTATTTCATTGGAGATTTGCATTGTTAAGAGCTACTTCTACATAACAAATTTTGATTGCAAAATGGAGAAAGAAAGAAAAAACCCAAGACTTTTAATTGCTGAAAATACAACCAAATCAATCTGTGAATAAGTACCAGACATGACTTAAAATAATGAATAGAGTGCTTTTATTACTAATGTATACCAAACAGAAAGATTTAAATGTTATGGGAAAGAATGACAAAAAAGTAGGATAAAGTACTCTTTGCAAATCAAAGATCTGAGGATAATTTTGCTAAAGACATCTGTAACAGCCCAGTCTGAGCAACAATATATGTAAACAAAATAAACCAGCTTCCCAGAGGTACAATGCTTTGCCAAAGAAAGCAGAGTCAGGTAAAAGTTATAAACAGCTAAGAGACCCATAAACATTACACTCTAATTTGTTTTGAACACATGAGAGAGCACAATGATTTACAAAGAGTCTTGAAATTCTAAGTTACCCACACATTGAGGGTCTGTTTCAAATCTACTTAGGACCAAATGTCAGAGCCCTGACATTGCTTCAACATTATTTATAGGCTTAAGAATTAATGTGAGAGCAATTTCCCTTGCAAGCTGCTAGAGACTTCATTTATGTTTTTTTTAGGGGTAACATAACTATGTTCTTGATAATTTCATTCATTGAAAGTCTTTAGTTGTTAGGAGAGACCTTGGGGTATCAATTCATGATTTCAAAAGGTACTTCTTGACTTATGACCATTTGTTCAGTGACCATTCAAAGTCACAACATGCAGAATGAAGAGACTTACAATCCATACAGGAAGTTATGGCTGTTGCTGTAAACAAAACTCAGCTCTTGGCAGTCTGCCTGCACTAAAAACTGGGGGCGGGAAGGGGGTTGCTGCAACTCTCTCCACATGCCAATTTCTCCATCGTCTATGACCTTTTGGCCTCCTATCACCCTGTGCTCCACCAGCCCAGCTCATCTTTCCTTTCTTATTGCTTCCACTGAAAGCCAGCACCAGACCAGTCCTGCAGCCAGGTCAAGGAACAAGATTGCAAAGGTGTGCTGGGATGGCAGAGTGCAGGGCAGCAGGGATCTTGGTGTGCAGGGTGGCAAGGGCAACTGGACTGGGCTGGGGTGACTGTGGCTTCCCACAGCCTTGCATGGTAAATAAAAGGGCAAAGATGGAGGGGGGGTGAGAGACAGAGGTGGGTTGCTCCCGATTCGGCCCGGATCGGGTGAACTGGTAGCAGTGGTGGCCGAAGGCTCCACCCACCCGCCCGGATGCTTCTACACATGCGCAGAAGCCTTGCACAAATGCCGTACTGGTATTTTAAAAAATGGCATCCCACCACTGGTGAGAGAGGCAAGTGAGAGAAGTTGGAGGCAGTCCCTTATCCTACTGAGGCTCACGGTTTAAAGGCACTGGGTGAGTCCTTGGCTATCGACCAGTAAAATTTGCTTAATAATGGCAACAGGATGCGATCACTAAGTGATGCAGTCCTGTGTTATCTTGCTTTATAACTACATTGCTTAGCAACTAAAATTCCAGTCCCTTGTGGATAGAGTACTTTTTATTTGTATAAAAATAAAGTCAGGTCCCTCTTCTCTCTTCTTGTATTTTCTTTTTCAAAATTTGCTGATTCCCCCCCCCCCACTTTTTCAAAAACATACAACACTAGAAAAAAAAACAGTTGAGATTTTTCATCAAATTTCTGAGCAGAGAAATGAGTGGATGATGTCTAAATTCCTCTGGAAGAAGGGAAATTCTCCAACGATTTCCAGTAGTCTACTACAGGACGTAAGTCCTGTTACTGGGAAAGCCAAACTGAAGTTCTCTGGAGATTAAACTAAAAGGCAGAAGTTAGGGAAAGAGGATTTAACAATAAAAGTCTGTCTCAAAATCAATGAAAAAATAATTGTTTCCCCTGATAATTAAAAAAAAATTAGGCAAATTGTTTCACCAAATTAAATATAAAGCTAAAAGGGAAAAAAGTCAATGAGTTCTCTGCCTGTCAAGAAAGCTATTTTTTTCTAATTCAGTTCTTTTTCACTACATGTCTATATTGAGTTCCCATTAATAATCATCAGTTCAAGGGTGCAGTCAGTCTTTAATTAAGTCCAGGACTGACTACATCAGTGTTGGCGAACCGTTTTGGCACCGAGTGCTGAAATGGGGGCATGCGTGTGTGCTGAGAATCAGAAGAGCAGCCGCCTGGAGCACATGCGCGTACCAGGAAGATGATCTTCCGGGTTCCAGCAAGCATTTATCATCTTTTCAGTGCTCTATCTCAATGCACAGCTTTTATTCCTGTACTTACTATTAGAAAAATCTGAATCTTAATATTTCAATTTTTAAAGCACTGAAATGGAATTGTTGTACATGATTCACTCCAAGATTAAAGATTTTAAAATTTGTATGCTTTCATATTAACTTATAATAAGGAACTTGACAGTTTGAATAAATTAAAATGGATGGTTGTAATGACATCAATGTAAGCAACTTGGTCTATCTTACTTGTCTCTGATGTTGTCAGTTGTATTAAATTTTCACTTTCTTCATCAGTGCTTCCTTCATAATTTTCTTTTCCAACTGTACTTTTTGAAGCAATTACTGTGTCCCTAGAAAAATAAAAAACTTTATCAAAATACACTAGTATTGTAGAACATATGGAGTTCATAAATAGATAAGAAAGGGACAAAAAGGAATGGTTTTAATTAATCTTACTTTATAATGGTGGGTAACATTTGCAATAGTAAATTCATTTAGAAACACATTTCTTGTTGCAATGATGGGGACTAAAACTAGACAAAAGAGATTTGTGTCATTCCCACCATTCTGACATTCAAGAAACTATTGTACGTTTTCTTAGGTGTTCCATACAAAGTGATTGTAGAACCCTCCTTTTGTCCTCATTTGTTTTGATTCATATTGAATACTTCTTTTGAATACTGGCTCTTCAGATCAGTTGTATTATCATTCCTTCCTTCCTTCCTACCTACCTAGCTACCTACCAGTGGTGGATTTCCATTATTTTTACTTTTCTATTTCTGTTTAATGGATTTATAGGCCACCCAATCCCGGAGGACTCCGGGCGGCTTACAAACAAAGGAAGTAATTAGAAAAACATAAAAGAAAACAATTTAAAACATCATCATGCACCCAATCTAGTCGGGGCTGGACCTCAGTAATGAGGTCAACAGCCCCAAGCCTGCCAGAATAGCCAGGTTTTAACGGCTTTTTGGAAGGCCATGAGTGTGGGTAAGGTCCAGATATCTGGGGGTAGTTCATTCCATAGGGTCGGAGTGGCCACAGAGAAGGCCCTCCTCCGGGGAGCTGCCAACCGGTTCTCTCGTGCGCACGTTCGTGTGTGACGCGTCTGCGCATGCACAGAAGTGTCCGGGCGGGTGGGAAGAGCCTCCCGCCGCTGTTGCCATTACCAATTCATCCAATCCAGGCCCAACCAGGAGCAACCCACCTCTGCTACCTACCTACCTACCTGCCTACCTTTCTTCCTTCCTACCTACTCATCTACCTACCTACCTACCCAGTTACCTAGCCTAGTTGTAAGTCAGAGTTGAAGGTAGGGAAAGAGCCTATAAATTAAATAAATAAGTGAAAGGAATAGAGAACACACACTTTATGAAGAGTGAACATTTCACTCTTTTTCTTTTTGAATTCATTATATTTCTACATTCTATTTTCCTAATCTCCAGCTTCAATTTTCCAAAAATGCTTTAATAGCTGTTGTCACACTGCCAGTGTGAGACAGTCAAAGCCATGAAAGTCAATGTTAGTCCCATTTGTCTAAATGTTACCACTAATGTTGACAGATGCTGGTTGTCATTAAACTTTTAAAATCTTATCTATGACAACGTTGTATGTTTTCTTCCCAATTTATGGCACAGCAAAACTCCATATATAACATTTCTATAATATTAAATCAAACTTTGCAGTCATTCAGTGCCTTGGGGAAAAAGTAAGTATATGCTAAGCTTTTGGTGCATGCCAAATTTATTCTATCATGAAAGATTAACCAGTGAGATAAAGTATTTTCCAATAACTAAATTCTATAGAGATCATGCTAGGGTATCAGGAATCCCATTATATAAATTCTCACATTATATATTTAAATAGAAATAAAAGCAAAGCAAGGTAGTTATGTTAATCATAAAAATATCATATTAAAAATACCCCAAGATCACAAACATATGCAGGTTCCATAGAGCAAAAAATATGTATTGTTAGCAAAGTATGTATTGTAAATATTATCTCCAGAAATGTTTTCAATTATATACCATATATTAACATCATCGTATGTTGAAGTCAATGTAATAATAAAAATAAATATAAATATAAGAAATGAAGTGGTCTCCTGGTTAAATATATTGTTTATTTAAATGCCATTTATATATTTAAATTCAAAAAATTCATCCCAAGGCAAGACTTAACCAAAGTTGATCCATGGACATAATTTTATTTAAGTAAAGACATTCTTATGTCAGTAATTATGTGAATATTTTATTGGCAACAAATGGAAGTTTTGGCCATTGGTTTTTTTCTAGTCTTTTAAAAAAGGCAATTATTTTACACACAACTATATAAAATCACAGCTGTCTTTTCTTGGTGTTGGCCTTTGTATTCATCAAATTCTTCCTGAGAATCTAAAATGTCATAATGTACTGGCAAAATATTTAAACACCATCTAAACATCTAAATATTTAAACATTTAAACATCTAAACAACATGGACTTTTGTAACTGACAGATATAAATTTTGCCAATGTGCACATTATCTAAGTACCTCCAAGATTTTTTGGTATAATGTGCAGTGCCATTTTTACAATTATGAATTAACATATTTTCAAGCAATCAGTCCTGTTCACTTTCTTCCATAATTTTATTTTCTAGAGTTCAAGAAGGGAGAAAACTTCATTCTGAAACACAACATGAAAGAAAAGCCTAGCTGTACTCTATTAATGGAAAAGAAGAATCCTTCTAGACAGGCATTTCTTTTATAACAGAAGTGATGGGGCCATTTTCCATATACCCGCCTTCCAAAACCTCTTAAGGAAGCCATACACAATTTAGACAAGGCCACATGCACTTTGGGCAAAAGGCAGCAGCGGCCTCAGGAAGAAGGTACGCCTCATGAGCAGTGGCAGGAGGAGGATAGCAAAACTCAGTTGGACGAGGCAAGTCCACAGTGACAATGCCTGCAGGGTTAATGAGATCAGGGCAACTAAAGGAACAAAGGGGCACATAGGTAGATGGAGGAGCTTGCGGTCATTAAGTGCGGGCTGGTTGCCAAGTGCCTAAAATTTTAATCACATGACTGCAGGGGTGCTGCAATGGCTGAAACTTCAAGGACCAGACATATCTACCACTTGTTCAGCACTGTCATAACTTCAAAAGGCCATTGAATGAATGGTTAAACTCACAAACTACCTGTATTTATTCCATTTATAGATCTTTAGAGTTTTTTTAGAGTTTTATTGAACACTTATAGGCCGCCCTTTTCCCTGAGGGGACTCAGGGCGGCTTAAAATAATGAGGGAGGGGAGTGCAAGGCAAGACATAAAAGAAAATGTGAGTAAAAAATAATTAACAATAAAAACACAACATTCACTCAGCATTCGGGCGGGGAGAGAGTAAAGTCCTATCCCCAGGCCTGACGGGATAGCCAGATCTTGAGGGCCGTGATCTGTATTGGCCTCTCAATTCCTGACAAATAGATGGGAAAGAAATGGAGGTAGTGACAGATTTTATTTTCCTGGGTTCTAAGATCGTGGATGAGGACTGCAGCCAAGAAATTAAAAGACACTTGCTCCTGGGGACGAAAGCTATGGCAAGTTTAGACAGCATACTAAAAAGCAGAGGCATAACCCTGCCAACAAAAGTATGTACAGTCAAGACTATGGTTTTCCCAGTTACAATGTATGGCTGTGAAAGTTGGACCATAAGAAAGGCTGAGCACCAAAGAATTGAGGCCTTTGAACCATGGTGCTGGAGAAGACTCTTGCGAGTCCCTTGGACTGCAAGGAGATCAAACTGGTCAGTCCTAGAGGAGATCAACCCTGACTGCTCTTTAGAAGGCCAGATCCTGAAAATGAAACTCAAATACTTTGGCCACCTAATGAGAAGGAAGGACTCACTGGAGAAGAGCCTAATGCTGGGAAAGATTGAGGTCAAAAGAAGAAGGGGACGACAGAGAATGAGGTGGCTGGATGGAGTCACCGCAGCAGTAGGCATAAGCTTAAATGGACTCCAGAGGATGGTAGAGGACAGGAAGGCCTGGAGGAATGTTGTCCATGAGTTCGCAATAGGTTAGACACGACTTCACAACTAACAACAACAATTAACCTCTGGGTGACTCTTATCGTATTCTTAAAAGATGGAGAGTACAGATGCAACTTCTACAAGGACATCTTAAATACTTTCAAAATGTTCTGATGAATGTTACATATAAACTTTGAATCACAATTTGGGCTTGGAAAACAGATTACAGCATGGTCCTAATATCATTAGCATTATAATACTATCATTACTGAAAGCTCTGCACATTTAGTAGTTCGATATTTTTTTGAATTATATATGAATACAAAGGAGCTTTATCCAAAAGCCATCTCTTTTGTTTCAACTGGAAACAAATATTTAAATCTTATTTTTTTAAAAAGGCCACTTTTAGGCCCCATTGTTAGTTTCAATGGCATCAACACAAGCTGTAATATTTTTTAATGAATTTACAGGGAATAAACTTTATCTTCAATTAGTATGATCTAGCAGTCCCAGACCCGTAAATAGATCCTTTGCAAGAGAAAATAGTTTGTAGATTTCATTTCTCATTAACTAATTATTTCATTTTTTTTTTTAAATGCAGTTTAATAAACTTAAACATATTAAATAATTAAATAGAATGCTTCAATTATACACCACAATTAATGTATCATTGTCATTCATGAAAATGCTGAATTGCTAAAGTTCCTCTCTAGAGCTAAGTAATATATTACTGCATTTCAAGGACACCCAGGCTTTGAACTTTGAAGCCTGCACAAGATAGAGAACAGAGCTACATCTATTTCATGTATGATGTTTACTTAGTGGAAGGAAAGTAATAAATTATACCCTGCTTGTGCAGTTTCCGATACTGTTTCTTCGACTTCTTTTAAATGTTTCTGTAAACTTCTTATCTTTGCTTTCTTTTCATTGAGGACCAAGACAAATCGCTGATAAAGATCAGTTTCCAGTTCTTCTTTAGCTTCAACACATTTTTGTAATCTTAAAAATAAATGCCTCTGTTAATTGCATAATAAACAATAAGAATGTTTTTTTTTAAAGTAACAAAAAATACAGTGCTAACCTTTCTGAGAAGCTTAAATCAAAGTAATCAAGTATGACAGTAATGATGACAGTGAATATGCCTTGGTAAGATCACACTTGGAATACACTTGGAATACTGTATTCAGTTTTGGTCACCACGATGTAGAAAAGATGTGGAGACTCTTGAAAAAGTGCAGAGAAGAGGAACAAAGATGATTAGGGGACTGGAGACTAAAACATATGAAGAACGGTTGCAAGAACTGGGTATGTCTAGTTTAATAGAAAGAAGGACTAGGGGAGACATGATAGCAGTGTTCCAATATCTCAGGGGTTGCCACAAAGAAGAGGGAGTCAAACTATTTTCCAAGGCACCTGAGGGTAGAACAAGAAGCGATGGGTGGAAACTAATCAAGGAGAGAAGCAACTTAGAACTGAGGAGAAATTTCCTGACAGTTAGAACCATTAATCAGTGGAACAGCTTGCCTCCAGAAGTTGTGAATGCCCCAACACTGGAAGTCTTTAAGAAGATGTTGGATAGCCATTTGTCTGAAACGGTATAGGGTTTCCTGCCTGGGCAGGGGGTTGGACTAGAAGACCTCCAAGATCCCTTCCAAGTCTGCTATTGTATTGTATTGAATAGAAGCACAACTATACCAGGAAAATTATTTGATTATGATTTAATACAATGCAATAGCAGAGTTGAAAGGGGCATTCACAACTCTGGGAGGCAAGTTGTTCCACTGATTAATTGTTCTGTCAGGAAATTTCTCCTCAGTTCTAAGTTGCTTCTCTCCTTGATTAGTTTCCACCCATTGCTTCTTGAGAATAGTTTGACTCCCTCTTCTTTGTGGCAATCCCTGAGATATTGGAACACTGCTATCATGTCTCCCCTAGTCCTTCTTTTCATTAAACTAGACATACCCAATTCCTGCAACCATTCTTCATATGTTTTAGTCTCCAGTCCCCTAATCATCTTCGTTGATCTTCCCTGCACTCTTTCTAGAGTCTCCACATCTTTTCTACATTGCGGTGACCAAAACTGAATGCAGTATTCCAAGTGTGGCCTTACCAGGGCCTTATAAAGTGGTATTAACACTTCACGTGATCTTGATTCTATCCCTCTATGTAGCCTAGAACTGTGTTGGCTTTTTTGGCAGCTGCTGCACACTGTTGGCTCATATTTAAATGGTTGTCCACTAGGACTCCAAGATCCTTTTCACAGTTACTACTGTTGAGCAAGGTACCACCTATACTGTACCTGTGCATTTCGTTTTTCTTGCCTAAATGTAGAACCTTATTCTTTTCACCATTGAATTTCATTTTATTAGATAGTGCCCAATGTTCAAGTTTGTCAAGATCCTTCTGTATCTTAAGCCTATCTTCTGGAGTGTTGGCTATTCCTGCCAGCTTGGTGTCTTCTGCAAATTTTATGAGTTCCCCGTTTATTCCCTCATCCAAATCTTTGATGAAGATGTTGAAGAGTACTGGGCCTAAAACCAAGCTTTGGGGTACTCCACTGCATACTTCCCTCCATGTACATGCAGTTCCATTGAGGACTACATGTTGAGTGTGGTTGGTCAGCCAGTTACGAATCCATCTGGTGGTGATGCTGTCCAACCCACATTCTTCTACTTTAGTAGTAGGTTATGGTCTACCTTATCAAATGCCTTACTGAAGTCCAAATAAACTATATCGACGGCATTCCTCTGGTCCAGTAATTTTGTCAAAGAATGCAATTTGAATTTCATTATAGACACAAATATTATACATATTTATTGATTTCACATTTGGGAGAGATAATTATTTTAATAGAATAGGAAAGATACATGCTGAATTTTTAAAAACCTATATAATGGCTTATGAAAAATCTGAAAATATTCAGGCTCATACTCAACGCTGTCAATTTACTTGCAGAATGAATATTGCTAGAATGCATACTGCTAACATCCTGAAAGTAAAGCATCATCTTCTAGCATCTTATTTGTTGCAACAATCCCTCAGTGTCTCAGTGGGTTGATAGAAAGCATCCTGAGAGCTAGTTTGCCTGCTAGTAAATCAATTTGGATTAAACCGCCTGTGATAGCAGCTATTTGATAAATAGGTCATTTTGTTAGTACTGCCACATGTGTATCAGGACCATATGGACTCTTGTTCTGCTGTACAGTCTCATTAACTAGAAAATCAAAGTACTGCCAAACTTTTCAGAAGTGCAATCATTTGTCATGCTACTAAATGAGCACTAAAACCTTGTATCTGCATATAGTAATTGCAAGTTGTTATTGCTGTTGGGGATTTAGCCATTAAAATATCCATCCATAGTAGGAACTAAATATATCTATAATACGTGTGTGGTGAGTGTGGTGTGGTGTGGTATGGTGTGGTGTGTGTGTGTGTGTGTATTATATTGCAATTCTACATGCTATAAGTAAATGCAATGTGCAATTGGAATACTGTCATATGATTTGGTACTTCAGTCTTCTAAATTAAAACAACACTCGAATAAAGACATACACCAAGGAGGGAGATAGAGGGAAAGAAGAGGGAGGAGTAAGGAAGGAGTAAGGGGAAGGTAAGGAGGGTGTCCGGGGAGTAAGGGGAGAAGGAAGGTTTGAGGGGAAAGGGAAGTAGGAGGGGAGCGTTAGAGGGAGAAAGGAAAGTTGGAGGGGGTAGATGGGGTGTATGGAGGATGAAAGGGTTAGGTGGGGTTGTGAATGATGAGCTGTGTTCCCTTGTTATTTGTTCGTTTTATTCCCCTTTTTTTTTCTTTTTTTTCTTTTCTTATAGTAAATACCCTGTATATAAATGATTGCAAATGGAATGTGAAAATTGAATAAAATATATATTTAAGAAAAGGCAGCCAAAAAAAAAAAATATCCATCCATAGTAGGAACTAAATATATCTATAATACGTGTGTGGTGAGTGTGGTGTGGTGTGGTATGGTGTGGGGGGTGTGTGTGTGTGTATTATATTGCAATTCTACATGCTATAAGTAAATGCAATGTGCAATTGGAATACTGTCATATGATTTGGTACTTCAGTCTTCTAAATTAAAAGCACATTTCTTCTTGCACATTAAATGACTAAAACCATTTAAAACTTTTATTTATATCAAATATATTTGAGTCCTCGTATACTAATCCATGTCAAAATGTTGGAAAACATAGCTTTTACAGCTTTATCTATTAAATAACTTCATAAACGACAAATAATCCTATGATGTGAATATTCAATAGCTAATAAATAATTCACCTAATTTAAATGCAAATGACTAGGTATCATTACCGCACAGATCAATTCAGTAACTTTTTCTAGAAACATTAGAGATACTAATCAACTACCTGCAGAACTCCTATACATAAATTAAATTTTAATTGGTTGGGGGAGTGGTAAGAAGGAACACCTTAGAAATGAGAAAAATGCAAGTGAGTATCACTATATCAATAAATATCTCTGTGCAATATATCCTAGGAAGATTCAAAATTTTCAGTACTTAAACAGTGTCTTTTCACTGGTGGATATAATCCAATAAAAGTCATATCCAACTGATTTAAATTAACTTTAAATCAGCTTCATTAATCCCTGATTTAGTAAATAAGCATTATATTCACATAATAAAAAGTATGAGGAAATCAGAAGAAAGTAAAAAAAAAACACTTGTGAATATTAATTTTCAACTTACTGTTCTTGTATGTCATCCAGATCGCTTAGAAGCCTTTCATTCTCTTTTTGTAGGTGATCGTTTTTGACATGTAGTTCTTTTACACAGTCTAGGCAATGGGTAATCAACTCTCTAATGACTTCAGGTGAATTTGTAACTTTTTGTAATATCAATGATCCAAGTCTAAACTAGGACAATAGAAAGTAAACATTATTTGAATATAAAAGACCCTGAAATTCATTTGTACCTTACAAGACAAAAGGGGGGTGGAAAGCACTGAATGTTTATCTGATTATTTCTCCCAATTACCTAATTTATCAGTACTGATTTTTCAACTTAGGTGAGGGGGGAAATTGTTAATGCACTTAGTCATTTTAAAAATATCTATGACTGACATTAAAATTGAAAGCTTTGTTGATGTCAGATGGAAAAGATGGATTCTTAGAATACAAGAAAATATAATATTTATTTTCAACGAAAGATTAACTACAGAAGTAATCAGTCAGTCAACAAAATACAATTTCAATCTTTCTGCATGTTGTATTTTTGTGCTTCATTGCTAATAACTTCAATGTGTGTTTACAGACAATGTTTAAATTTCATTCATTTCATTCCAATTCTCATAATTTCCTCCCAACTTTCCATGGCTCCATGATTTAGGCATAATATTATCAAAACTAATTAGAAGACACATAAAAACACTTTAACAAAAAAGTGAAATCCATAAAGAAAACTATGATATGTCATTACAACAATAAGCAGTTACAATTTTATATATACTTCACTAATGCAAATATTATTTAAATACTTACGTATTTCTAATACATTTACACAATGATCTTATTTTAACTTATTGTACCTTCTATGAATAAGTCCTATATTTCATTTTATTTGTCTATGCAAAGCCTACATCTACAGGCAATCTGTTTATAAATAGCAAGTGCAATAAAGTCTTTAGTGGTGCACCATTGAGAAACTTGAAAAAATAAGTTAGAGATAGATTCTCATGAATAAAATCTATAGTGGGGGAAAAAAAGTATTTAGTCAGCCACCAATTGTGCAACTTCTCCCACTTAAAAAGACGAGAGAGGCCTGTAATTGGCATCATAGGTAGACCTCAACTATGAGAGACAAAATGAGAAAACAAATCCAGACAATCACATTGTCTGATTTGGAAATAATTTATTTGCAAATTATGGTGGAAAATAAGTATTTGGTAAATATCAAAAGTTCATCTCAATACTTTTCTATATATAGGTCAAACGTTTTCTGTAAGTCTTCACAAGGTTGGCACACACTGTTGCTGGTATGTTGGCCCATTCCTCCATGCAGATCTGCTCTAAAGCAGTGATGTTTTGGGGTGTTGCTGGGCAACATGGACTTTCAACTCTCTCCAAAGGTTTTCTATGGGGTTGAGATCTGGAGACTGGCTAGGCCACTCCAGGGCCTTGAAATGCTTCTTACAAAGCCACTCCTTCGTTGCCCGGGTGGTGTGTTTGGGATCATTGTCATGCTGAAAGACCCACCCACGTTTCATCTTCAATGCCCTTGCTGATGGAAGGTTTGCACTCAAAATCTCACGATACATGGCCCCATTCATTCTTTCCTGTACACCGATCAGTCGTCCTGGTCCCTTTGCAGAGAAACAGCCCCAAAGCATGATGTTGCCACCCCCTTGCTTCACAGTAGGTATGGTGTTCTTTGGATGCAACTCAGCATTCTTTCTTCTCCAAACATGACGAGTTGTATTTCTACCAAACAGTTCTACTTTGGTTTCATCTGATCCTCTTCTGGATCATCCAAATGGTCTCTAGCAAACTTCAGACGGTCCCGGACATGTACTGGCTTAAGCAGGGGGACACGTCTGGCACTGCAGGATCTGAGTCCCTGGCGGTGTAGTGTGTTACTGATGGTGGCCGTTGTTACGTTGGTCCCAGCTCTCTGCAGGTCATTCACTAGGTCCCCCCGTGTGGTTTTGGGATTTTTGCCCATCATTCTTGTGATCATTTTGACCCCACGGGATGAGATTTTGCGTGGAGCCACAGATCGAGAGAGATTATCAGTGGTCTTGTATGTCTTCCATTTTCTAATTATTGCTCCCACAGTTGATTTCTTCACACCAAGCTGCTTACATATTGCAGATTCAGTCTTCCCAGCCTGGTGCAGGTCTACAATTTTGTTTCTGCTGTCCTTCGACAGCTCTTTGGTCTTCACCATAGTGGAGTTTGGAGTGCGACTGTTTGAGGTTGTGAACATCTGTCTTTTATACTGCTAACAAGTTCAAACAGGTGCCATTAATAGAGGTAATGAGTGGAGGACAGAGGAGCCTCTTAAAGAAGAAGTTACAGGTCTGTGAGAGCCAGAAATCTTGCTTGTTTGTAGGTGACCAAATACTTATTTTCCACCACAATTTGCAAAAAAAATCTTTCCAAATCAGACAATGTGATTGTCTGGATTTGTTTTCTCATTTTGCTTCTCATAGTTGAGGTCTACCTATGATGTCAATTATAGGCCTCTCATCTTTTTAAGTGAGACAACTTGCACAATTGGTGGCTGACTAAATACTTCCCCCACCCACTGTATATGGTTGCTAAGAGTAAAAAAAATAATATAATCAATCAATCACTAACCTAGCAAGATACAATAAATATGATGGAAGCTGCTGCATACCTCCCCTCTCCAAATAAACTCTTCTTTGAGGGCATCATCAACCATGCTTAGGTATTGGCTTATTAACATGATAATACATATTTCATCTATAAAGTTCAATATCATCATATACAACAACCACCAAATTAGAGGGTATTAAAGGATTGAACAAATTCATGGAGGATTGAGTTGTCGGTGAGTAAATGCTTGATGGATATTTGCTATTTCTGGAATATAGGCAGCTTCCTTTGAATAATAGCTAATAGCCATTAACAGGAGAGGAAAGATATTTTTTCCTGTCTGCATGTATGAGCCTACTATATGCATCTGACTGTCCAATTTGTGGCATAAAATGTTAAACCAGATTCACCTTGATTCAGGTTTCTTCCTGTGTTGTATAGTATATTATGGTTATAGGTAGTCTTCTTTAGTGACTGCCTAATTTAGCAACCATTTGCAGTTACAACAATGGTGAAATAGGTTCCAACTGTGATTGCTACATAGAGACTACCAGTATTTTACAACGTGGCCCACTCTGCAATCAAGTTGTAAGTACCTCCATGGAGGTCCATCATAACTTTGAACAGTCGCTAAGCAATCGGCTGTAAGTCAATACTATCTGTAATGTTTCAAAGTGAAATGCTTCAATAATGTTAATATGCCTTTTTAAATGCTTTCTGGGGCTCTAGCAAATAAGTCTTCATTTAAAAGAGGGAAAACAAAAGAGATTGACTCTATGCAGATTTTGTTTACCTATTATGTGTTAATATACAGGGCAAACTGATCAAACAGTTACTTCTCTCTTTCCTATATTACCCCATGTAAGAATTACCAAGTAATCAGTTACAAATATAAGACCACAAATAGTTTGGAAAGCCATTTTAACATAGTGCTACAATTTAATTGCACAGTTGCTATAAATTTAGCCTTGCTATCATGCTTTTGAAATAACGGCAAAGCATGGCGAAGCTGGCAGAACAATATGATGAATAGTTTTAGCATTTTCAAAAGCATTTTAAAAAGCTGAGTATCATAGCATATCACAATATACACAGTGCATATAAATTGAAGCATATTTATTCTAATTCTCAGTAACCCAATATTCATAAACAGATTGACATTTAAGAAAATTTATGAAACACATAAGAAGTGTTTAGAGTAAATGTTAAGTATTCAGATATCATGTCTTGAGAACTACTTCCTCCTTGAGTTATTGCCATTTTACTTTCAAAAGTCATGGAAATTATATGTGTCTTTCAAATCTACACTTGGCATTGATGTGACAATATAAATATAGTGATTTTATTTATTTTATAGATATTATGATCAACAAAGACCAGGTTTTTTTTCCAATGACAGTAATTGAAATTATATCCTTCTATAACTTTTCAGCAATTGAAGGCAAGGAGTTTTTCTACTCTGCTGTTTGACTCCAAGGTTGGAAATTCATAAGAATAAGCATGAGATAATGCCTAGATTAAGGCAAAATATGCAAAATCCTAAACAAAGCACTAAACATATTTTCCCATCATGTGCAATAGCACTATTCTCATTCTCAAATATTTACAGCTGGTTTTCAAAGTTCAAAATCATCCCTAGCTAAATGTAACTAACAAATCACCTTTAAGTCACATATAACAACAGACAGTTATTGATATATTCAGGAATTTTACAATATGGCAAAGCTTAATTTGGATTGCAATTTGTATACTGTATTTAACAACTGGCAACATCATCTTACACATCAATTTATCCCCTTACTAACCTCCAGTCTCATTTGACTGCAATGCCTAGGAGTTATTCTTCTACTGAAAAATGTTTTTCAGAATACTTTTGTCCTTAAATACAGTTATTTGCAGAAAATCTTTTTACTGTCTTACTGTTTTGTCATTTGTTTATATAATAAACTTGGGTTTAAACAAGCACGTTTCTAATTAACCAGGAATAACATTAAGCACATATCAGTTTAGCCAGAATAACAAAGTGAAGTTAAACAATAGCAGAAGGAAAATCTTCCTGTGATAAGAAGACAGAGTTCACCTCTGATATCCCAAAATATAATCATATTTGTCCTCAATATGGGTCAGCAACATATTGCAAAAAGAAAAACAGGTGATAATGAGAATACTTCCACCAAAACACAGATATGGCCATAGAAAGCATACACTCCAAATTTACCATCCAGCCTCTTTACTTTTTTCTAAGTAGTTTTAGTTGGCAACGTACATTAGCTTTGGCTTCCAAGTCCTCTATCTACAGTATATCCTTTCCACTGCCAAAAAAAATTCTCAGTCCTGATAAAGTTATTTATTTTATGTCATTAGACTTCAAGACCACAGTCTTTTCTCTTTTACTGCTTGGTGTCTGTTGGTTACCCTTCTCAATGTGGGGCTTCCATTCTGACTGCCATGGCTTTAACTATAATATACACATTTGATAATTTAAAAAAACCAGGCTATTGCTTTTAAAATCCTCTGAATCAGCAATGGTCACAATAACTTGCATCACAAAATTCTACAAATTATATTACATACATTAGCAGGCCAAACTTCCCCTGCCCTCAATTCCTCCAGATATGGGAAAGCTGAAAGTGGTAGTCCCAGCAAAACCAAAGGGAGCCCAGTAGGAGAAGAATTAAACACTGTCAATAAATCAAAGGAAGGCACTGATTTTTCACTCAGGCTTAAAGGAAAAATGAGCATGGGATACTTGAATCATTTAATTCAAAGACAAAGTTTTCATCCAGTTGGGACTAAGTGCATTTCCCATATAGATGTTTTTGTTGGGTCAGAATTAGTAGAGTTTCCCAGTTCTAGTCAGAGAGGATGCTTCCCCTCTTTTCCATCATCACAGAATATATGAGAAATGCTGACAAACCTTAAGTCAATCCAAAGTCTAACATTACAATTGCGAAAAATACCATATATTTTAAAGCCATTCTTAATATTATATTACATTATATCATGCCATTTTCCCATGCTTTGTACCCATCATGCTATTTACTTTTGATAAGCAATATTTATGTGAAGCATAGAAAGAGAGAAAGAAGTAGTAAGCCAAAGAAAATAGGGGTAAGAAGGTAAATGTGGTAAGAAAAAGATTTATAATTAAAATTAATTTGCAATAAAAACATCATTTTTCACTTGCAAACCACGCTTGCTTCTGTCATGCTTCTACATCACTTCATGCATTGCCCTTTGTTCTTTAAATTTTTCACATTTTTTAGGAGTTCATTTAGCATACAACTTCTTTGGTCTTGCTTCTTCCTTCATTTCTTTGCAATTAAAATTTCATTCTCTCCAAATCATCAAACCACCTCAACCTGTTTCTTTTGTGTTGGCCACTCATATAAGTAAAATATCAAAAGATATGTTACCCAAAGAATACTAATCCTCTCTGTTGGTATTAGCTTTATCCCCTCAATGCTTTCGCAAATTTACTTATTTCTGGAAGGTTATCAGATTTGGTGCTAACCTGGTCTCATTTTCTGGAAATGAGGGAAAGAAATTCCTCTTGCAATATTCAAAATTTGGCATTTATTTCTAGACTAATGATCCTTGATCTTGTTCAACTATTTGGGTCTTGACAACAGCAGTGCATTTCCTTTTCTTTTTATACTACCAGACTGATTAAATGTTCTAGAGAACTTGAAAGCTTGCAGACTCTTTTGAAATTGACTGTTGGCTTACCTAAATGGTCGTTCTCTAGGCGCTGCGGGAGTGTCCAAGCATGGATTAACTTCAGCTTGCTGCCCAAGGACTGAGTTCAAAGTTCATGTAGCCACGCCTCCTGCTCCCTTTAGAGGCTCAGTTTAAAAAACGAAGGTATGAGACCTAGAAGGATGCTGTAAGGAGTAAGGTCTATGCCATGGAGGTGATGATTCACACACCCGCAGGTGACCCCAGGGCGGGGTTGGACACTCCCACAGCGCCTAGAGAACAACCATTCAGGTAAGCCAACGGTCATTCTCCTAGGTGCTGCTTGGAATGTCCAAGCATGGGACATACCCAAGCTATGTAGTTCCAGGGTGGGAAGAAGGAAAGTCCTGGTTAGAAGGAGCCGTGAGGACCTGCTGTAAAACTCTCCTTCCAAATGAAGCATCTGCAGATGCAAAAGAGTCCAGTCTGTAATTCCAAATGAAGGGTGATGGCGAGGACCAGGTAGCCGCCCTACAGATCTCTTCAATAGGCGCTTGAGTGGCCCAAGTGGCTGTAGTCGCAGTGCTCCTTGTGGAGTGTGCTGTTATATGAGGAGGAATAAACCTGGATTGTTGCTCGTAAGCCAGCTTAATGCACGTGTGCAGCCAACGACCTATGGTGGAACATGATACCTTCCTGCCCATTGAGGTGGGCTGGAATGATATGAAGAATGATTCTGACCTGCAAAAAGAAGCTGTCTTCTTTTTGTATACCCGCACAGTGCGGCACACATCCAATTTGTGCCGGACACAAGACATTTTTGCGCCACTTTAAACCATCCAAAATGGCTGCCGCATGACTCGGAACGGCACTGGGGTCCGTCTGGAGGCCGGCAAGGCTTTTAACAGCCTCCGGAGCTCTTAATAAGTCCTCCGACAATTAGATGGGGCTCTCCTAACTACCTACCTGGCCCCAGGCTTGACAGCAGCTGCTGAACAAGACCCCCCCCCAGTGAAGCTTCAGCCACGTGGGCCGAACAGCAGGCTCGTTCCAAGAAGCCTGCTCCATGCAAAGGCAATGAAAGGAAACTTGTGCCTTGTGAATAACTACCCTAATCTACTCTATACAAAAATAAGAAAAAAGTCTACACTAATCACACTGCCTGGAAAGTCCAACTTGATGCTTAAGGACTGGAGCTTCCCAACTGTGTCCTTTTATGGCGACTGAGTTTTTTAAACTAAGCCTCTAAAGGGAGCAGGAGGCGTGGCTACACGAACTTTGAACTCAGTCCTTGGTCAGCAAACTGAAGTTAACCCATGCTTGGACACTCCAAGCAGCGCCTAGGAGAAATGTAGATTCTTGCTAAATTAGATTTTAATCCTTTTTGTGTCATTTATTTACTGTTAACATGTTGGCCTTTAAATGACTTAGATGACCACCATCCAATGCAGAGTATTTTTAAAAAATTAGAATAGATCCAGATAAATAAGAGGACTTTTGGCACAGAACTATAGTTTTTCATATCTATAGATATATGTAACACACTCCTTAATGTTATTTCTGTAAATGAAGAGCTTCTTTGGAATAAAATTTTATGCAGCATTGGGAGGAACTATATTGAACTCTTTCTGTTCAGTTTTCTGGAACCAAATCAATATATTGTGAAAAACACAGTATTAAATATTTAGGTTTATGAAAGTTCATATTTAAGCAAATATATAATATTAAATGTTATATTACCAGTAATTATATATTTATTAATATAATAAATATAATTATAAATATGTTAAGAACATACTGAAATTTCATTCAGTAAAATTTTTCTTCTGATTGATAATGTTTAAGTTTCTAAGTAATAAAAATATTTTAGAGTTCAAAATAATTAAAGTATGGATTTTAGAGTGTTATTTATGTGTTTGATTGATTTATATACCTACTCATCTTATACCCCATAATTCTGGATAGCTGATAAACAGACCCCCCCAAAAAACAAAATGCAGAAACTCTTAGCATCCCCCAAAAGAACATTCCTCATGCATCAGCTACGCTAGTGGGCTCTAGCCTTACTCTGCTCTGATGCTGGTAGAAAAAGCCAGCTCTTCTTTCTGGAAGGCTAGTCGATTAGAGGCCTCTCTCGTCCTAAGGGAAAGGGTGTTCCAATTGCCAATATGATTTAATTAGAAGATTTTATATTCAATGGAGTTTACATGCTAGTGCACATGTATTCAAACTTTGTGATACTGAAACTCCAAAAAATAATAAATGAATTTATAATTTCTCCATGGATAAAAGTAAATGATAAATAAATAATGCAATATTTAAATAACTAACGAAAACTACTGCAATTTATGCATAGTTTTCCACTTATGGCTAGACCCACAGGTCTCCAAATCCTTCTGGATTTGAATCTCAGCAGCAGGTATGCACATTTCACAAATGAATTTATATACAGCACTCCCGCTTTTCCCATATAGAATATTTCAACTCCCCATCCTAAATTACTTCTCAGTTTGACCTCCCAAATGCCAATTGCTCACATTGGGTTAGCAGATTAAGATTATATTATAACTGATACTAAAACATATTCAT
The DNA here is from genome assembly GCF_051295495.1 of Thamnophis sirtalis. NCBI lineage: Eukaryota > Metazoa > Chordata > Lepidosauria > Squamata > Natricidae > Thamnophis > Thamnophis sirtalis. Next base: position 38,623,380 of record NW_028261385.1, on the reverse strand, counting down.
ATGATTTAATGCCTAAGTGCTGTGATTTCTCCCTATCTTCTTGATTTTTGTGGTTAAATTCTGTGACAACTTCCTCAAAGTGGGAAGGTGAGTGAAAATATTGTCGAACCTGGATGAAAGATTAGGGAAAATGAAGGAGATAGTAATCTTATTTACTAAATTAATAACTCAAGCCTTGTCGTGATGTTGCAAATACAAAGCATTTTCTTCTACTCTGCAAATAAATGTTTACTCAGTAGAAAATAGAAATGTTGTTGGTAAAACTCTCCAGGGGAAAAGAAAAAATATTTCACATTGGAAGGGGAGGAAATCCTGGCAATTACAAAAACATTTATCTTAAAAACAATTGGATTGTGCCAGCTGAGCAGAGTCATAAATGGACTTTGTTATTGAAACAATTTTAGCTAAAACTTGGTTGCAGTTATAGACAGTTACAGAGTTTGTTCCCCCATTTCTATTTCTTCATCATAAAACAAATTTTTCTTTATTCCGATGATGAAAAAACAGACCTAAAGACAATAGCTTCACATTACTTTTAAATACAAAAGCCACTTTTCCAAATGTTTTTTCTAAACTACCAGATGTATAACCTTCTCAAAGCCATCCTTAGCTTCCCCCCTACCCACATCATAAGCATCTTTACTGGAAGCCAAGAGCTGATTCATACATGCAAGTACACATACTTAATTTCTCACAGCCTCCTTTGAAAAATGCCATGCTTGAAATGAACCAATATAAAAGTTCCTTCTAACTTTTGTTCAATTTGTGGCAGTAGTTTTCTAAACAGATGTTACCGAAGTACTTTTTGGAAGTATAAAATCCACAAGACTATTTAACATCACTGAATAGTAATTCCGTGAAAATCTCTGTCTTCCCCACAAGGACGTTGTACATTACCTAGAACCCTCTCATTTTATATCACTACTGCAAACAGCAGAAAAATGTCCTTTGTTTTAATCCCTTCCTCAGGCTAAACATTTCAGGAAAATAAGAAAAAAATGCATTACACTGTTTGTATACAAAAGCTTAATCAGTACACCTAACCCTTCCTTAAACTCTGGAAATTCTATACAGAAAAACTAACAGCATTCAATGTAGTAAATTAATTTCTTTGAATACTAAAAAAAATATGACCCTAGTAAAAATCAGAACATGAAGTCACAGTCTGGCAGGATACATGCCTGTAAGCCAACATTATCAGTATTTCCATAAATGTTACTGTTCAATTTAAATGAAATACAGTGATATTTAGTAGTGAATAATATAAATAATAACCCTCCTGTCCAATATCTAACTCTTAACAGTCATTGAAAACAAAAGACCAATTCAAGCATGGAATGGTATCACTCACCACTCAGACTATGAACATGGACTTCAGCTATAAAAGACTTGAAAGCATTTTGAACTGGTAACATTTCAGAGGATGGATATGTTTATAATGCATAACCATTAGGCAGCAGCCACCAAAAAACTCTAATGTCAAAGATCCCTTAAATTTGTGTGTGTGCAAGCTGAATTACAACATCTGTGCCAAGATTAACAAATGTGACCCTCAAGAGGCCATTATTTCATTGATTTACTTACTGGGGGCTTAACCTAAAATGTCTTTTGTATATATTTGAGACAAATTGTTTCCAAACTCTGCTAGGTCTTTCAGGAAATGCACTTTTTTATTTTACATGCATACAGTGACAATTTTTCAAAAGAGCAGTTTTAAATTAGTTTGCACAGTATTTTAGACTATGCAATATTTTTATTAGACTGATTTTATAGACAGCACAGATATGTACAATATCAGGGCTGCAGAGATTGCCATGATTAAGGGAAGCCACTGAGCTTTATGACAATATTGCTTAGTGATGGAAATTCCAGTCCCAATTACTGTTGTAAATTGAGGACATGTACATAGAGCTTATTCCCCAAGTAGGATGTACAGTACTGCAAACTTAACCTGCAATAGGTAAAGGTAAAGGTTCCCCTCGCACATATGTATTAGTCGTTCCCAACTCTAGGAGCCAGTGCTCATCTCCATTTCAAAGCCAAAGAGCCAGCATTGCCCAAAGACGTCTCTGTGGTCATTTGATCAGCATGACTAAATGCCAAAGGAGCACGAAACACCGTTACCTACCCACCAAAGGTGGCACCTATTTTTCTACTTGCATTTTTACATGTTTTCGAACTGCTAGGTTGACAGAAGCTGGGAAAAGTAACAAAAGCTCATTCCGTTACGCAGCACTAGGGATTTGAACCACCGAACTGCCAACGTTTGTGTTTGACAAGCTCAGCATCTTAGACACTGAGCCACCGTATCCCTTAACCTGCAATACAAAGCATTAAAACTAAGTCACCTCCACATTTTAAATTTCACCAAAACCACATAAAGGAATGATTCTCAGATTCAAGGAGTTTTCCTAGTAACAAGACTTAAGTCATAAGTTCAGAGAAGCCATTGAAAAATAGTTCCACATTCATCTTTTTTCCAACAAAAGACTTTTCTGAAATCACAGGATAAATTTCTAATAAAAAAATGAATAGAAGATGTTTTTAAAATGTTAACTGACCTAATGTGATAAATAAATTATTAGTCCAGGGAAAGTACTCAATATTGTGTTTCCTGGGATACTGCTTTGCAATATTAATTACTATCAAGAATATTCTAGAGATTAGGCCCACAAATTAAGTGTTCTGTCAACATATTCTATCTCTTCCAGAATAAAAGCTGGAATAAAACTCATAGTTGTCATCACATAAAGCTACAATCCTGAATAGAATCTTAAGAGCTTGTTCTACATGATCATGTGATTATAGTCAATGGCCATGGAAGCAACAAAATCTTTGTTATTGTACGTCAGCAACACTAGCTAAGGAAAGTATAAAATGATCTACTTGTCATACTGACAAGTGATAAAACAGAACCAGATTGAGGTTTCTAGTTAATTTATTTTTCAGTTCTGCAAGGTACAGAAGCTTTGCAAGTTCAGCAATATCATTTGAAATTTGAATGGGGAAGTGGACTCAACACATTTACTGAATTCAGCTCCAACTTGATCCAGTAGCCTGGGTTGCTGTTTAACTGATACCGTTTCTCATGTGCCAAGCTTTTCCCAACTGATTATTAGCAGTTAGAAGCCTTCAGACAGTGATTCAACAATGCAACTTTGATAAGTTATTGATAACTCTTTGAAAAAGGAAGTTACAAAAAAAAATCCAACAATAGTCAAATATTACCTGGTTGACACATGTGCAATGTAATTCAAACAGAACAACTCAGATTGTTTGCTTTTAACTTGGTCATAATTACCCCTCCCACTGTATTCTGAATCTTAGAGAAATGTTGTGTGGTAAACTGCTTTCCCAAATGGGAATAGTTGTGCAGGGGTAAATGTATTCAGCCAAGAGCCAATTACCACAATCCTTCATTAAAGTATATGTTCTTCCAGATTTCACTCAGGGAGCACCTTTCTTGAAGATGGAAAAAGATCATGCATCTGGTTGGCTCAGAAAAGAGGTGTTGTTGACCCTGAAGTTTAATATGTGAAGCCATGTTTTATTGTAGTCATTTCCTATTCTTTTTCTGTAAGGGGATCTATTCCGGGGACTTATTACTTGGAAGCTTGACAGGTATCTGGTATAATCCCTGTTTAGAATGCCTGTATGAGCATACTCTACTGGTTAAAGCAGAATAATTTAACCCTTTATTAAATTATCTATTCTCAATGTTCAACAAAGTAATCTGATTTTCATTTTGTGACCATGCCAGAAGCTAAATTATTTTTTAATTTGAATTGAGATATATATAAAAATCCATTCCGGCATGTGCACTATTTCCCTATGTGTTACAAAAGTTTAATATCAGGGAAATTAGAGGGTAGTATGATAATACCACTTTTCCTTTTTATTACTAATACAATCTGATAATGATATCATAAATAGGTAATGAAATAAAAACAAATACTTTGAGACACATGCAGACAAAGCTAAGTAAAAGCTATTCTCTGATATGTGCAACTTTCATATTTATAGAGTTTACAAATTTAATACGTAGGATCTCTCAGTTTCCACAGCAATACACAGTCTGTTTATTAAACATTACAATCTAAGAACATTTAGCCTTTTTTTTTCCTTCAGAGAAAAGCCAAAAGTTAACACAAAGGGCTAAATGCATGAAGAATTAGTGAGTTCCAAAATGAACTTCAGCCAATCCCACAGATTTTTAGGACCAAAAAGCTGAACTACAGCTGTTTTAACTTAAAGTAGATTATTGCTCAGCATACACCCATTATTATTTTCCTACTTTAAAAAAATGGAAGAAACATTTATATGGATTTCCCTCAATGGAGAGAAAATCAATTCAAATATATAAAAATATATAGCACACAGTAGATTTTTAAAATTCTGCTGCTCAGTTGAAAAATGTTGGTTCAGGAAGCGCAACAGAAGCAATTCTTCAATCAATTTGGAGGAGAAAATGAAAACAAAGATTTTTATGGGGCACAGTCTGACAAATGTGTCACACATTTCAACTCAAAGAACTGTCTTGGGCTTTGGCCTTGATTCTACTTTAACAGCAGCACGATGCTGTACTACAGGGCAAGATACAGGGCCTGGACCTTTGTTATAATAAGGCACATGGTTCCTTCTGTTTGTGTTTAAAACTGTCACAATCCTTTACTGTCTTTACCAATTATAGCAATTCAATGTCATGCTGTTTTTTCTTTTGGTCTTCTATTTCACACTGTTGCTTGGATCTATGCAACCCCAGTTGATGGCCACAAGTCTTTTCCCCAAGGCTACACATGCCATGCGCCAAATCATGCACAGCCTTCTTGTGATCCTTTCGACCTGGTCTGGAAAACAGAACATGTGATTTGGAGAAAAATGGGTGTGGCTTTTCAGTGAGGTATCAGAAAATCTCAGAAAACTCCCAAATCATTGTGAGAAGAATGCACTTAGCATCTTGAAGAAGGCCTGGTGTATCCAGTATCTACCTCACATAGGACCAAACTGAGCTTGCCTTGTCAGCAGTGGGAGGAAGAAGACAGTGAAGGTCATTTAGGCCCTGTGGAGCACAGGGTGGTATGTACAATGTAAATCATTTATTTATTAATTAAATCTATTGGCTACATCTTACCATGGGGTAACAACTCTGGGTGATTTACAATATTAAAAAGATAAAACTATATAAATAAAATACTACAAAAATGCAATACAGCACCCTAGATAAAGGATGGGGAAGGCAGGAGTAACATGACAGGGCCAGAGGTGGGATTTGTTATTAATCTTTCAATCACCTTTAATTTGAAACTCCCCCACCCCCTTTGGATCCCCAAGCCAACTGGCAGAGCTAGGTCTTTTAAGGTTTTCTGGGCAGCAACAGCATCACCCTGGTCACCAGAAGTAGAACTATAGAGTATTATTCATGTACTGCAGATACCTCAATCCATGATGACAAATGATCTGACCCAGCAGCTTTAAATAGATGTTTAAAAAGAAGTGAAGACAGTACAAGCCCTGCAGCACACCACAAAATAACTGTGGGCTAGATCTTTCACTATTAAAATAAATTGGGACTGGCATTGGACAATATTGTATGATTCTGCATACAACATATACATGATTAATAAATGTTACATAATATAAGGAATCAACTATATTGAATGAAATAACATGAATCTGAAGTCTACCAAACTTAAATTCTCAAATTTTGACACATTAAAAAATGAAATTGAAACCTTATTCTACTGAGTTTTTCATTGGCATACTTAACAAAAAGTTGTATCCTGCAGAGAAATTGCTTTCTCAGCCTGAGTTTTGTATTATCATGGGAAAACCAACAAAATATCTCATTTTAGAGGCAAAAATGTGAAATCCAATAAACATTTTCATTGTAAATGTAGTCTCAACTGTTCTTCTGCATTTAGTAAGCACATATGAACCCCTTCACGAAATTAAATGAATTATACATGAAGTACAATTTTAGACTTATCTTATTTGTTTATGTTTTCTATTTTTGCCATACCATCCTGAAGGGTATCTACTAGAAGAGAATACTATTGTGTGATATGATTGGGGGATTTGTTTTAAAAAGCAAAGACCAGGGTAAAATCATAATGAAAAATAATCCCAAATGAAATGCAAAAGCAAAAAATATTGACATAATTTGAACTTAAAATTACATCCAATTTGTAGCTATAACAGTGAAAGCTCCATCTTACTTTTCACAAATTGTTTCTTGTTACTGGTTTTAAATCTATAGTTTACCCAGGAACAGCATGTCAGAGCTGCAAATATCTTTTGTACTGAAGTGTTCCTGTTCAGGAAGGTCAAACGTAGTTCAAAAGACTTCTACTCTTATTAATAGCAAATATAAAAAGAAATGTGCTATAATAAAAAAAAATCCCATAGGAAGCTATCATGTATATCTGTACAATTATTAATGAAAGTTGCATATATTATATTCTATACTATCAGATAGAAATCTAAATTTTTATTGGAATATATGAAAAACAGCAACTGTGCATTATTTTTGTTAACAATGAAATGATTGGCCAAGGACCTTTGTCAATTAAGAATTTTTTTCACACACACACACCCATCAATATAATTTATTTAAAAAGTCTTTATTTTAATAGTCATTTTCAACTTGGGAGGTATCCTTTGTGCAGTAGGGGAGATTTTAGCCAGGCATTTTTCTGTTCTCACTTGCACAGGAAAAGCATAATGAAAGTTTATACCAGAAGGATGTGAGAAATGAAGAGGTGAACGAAAACCAGAATTAAATCTATATAGACACTCAAGAAAACAATAGCTTTTTAAAAAAATTTCCTCAAATGTTTTAATGCTTTAACTATTTTCCAAGCTTTAAAAACTGACACAAGTTAAGTCCTTTTTGCTTTAAATGTCTTTAGCAGACTCACACTGTCCTCTATGGAGTGATTAGGTAAAGTCTGAACAAGTATATATTTTATTTCCATTTTGGTACTGTACTTACTACATACTTCTCTTTGCTGTCCTAGGAGGTGGCCTTGATGAACGTCCATTGTTCCCCAAACTAAACACATGTGTTTCCAGATAGCATAAATAGGCTGCAATTTGATGAACATATGCAGCATTGGAACAATGCCAAACACAAACCTTTGTGCTTAAAATGTTATAGGAATACTGCCTGGCACGTCTGATTTTAATTACATGGCAATTAAAATCCACAAGCTTTCAATATCCTTGTCATGGTTATCATCACTATTCTAAAAGCAGCACTATTCCTAAAGGTCAAAGTGCAAACTGTAGTACAAAAAATTATGATTCATGTAAAGCTGGGAAAAATACAGATCTTCCTCTGGTTGTAGATGACTATGATTATTTTTTTTTGCCTAGTTAGGATCAAGCATTTTAAAATGATTACTTAACAAGGAAAACAATGCCTTCATATTTTCTTTTTGTTTAGATTTTGACTCTTTAATTCTACAGTAAAAGTAAATGCCTCAGCAGTCATAATATTATACCAAGGCTATGACTTAACTATGCCAGTGCTGTGTCATGAAAGTCTTAACGAGAGTCAAATATGGGTGAAAGGGGGGGGGGGTTAAGTGAATGAGAGGCTCATATGAAGCAATGCAACAATAAAATCAGAGAACATCAACACTAAATGACAACATATTAACACTAGAGTTCATAAAAAGTTAATAATCTACATCAATTCCACAGATGGGAGAATAGTATCATGCACCAGCCATGAACAAATGCCATGTTGTGCATCAAACATGAAACAAGGCTATACATATTCCTTTTACCTTATTAATGTCTGCATGTACATCAAAAGTTGAGAACTATGGCCCCTTTATGGCTTGTAGACTTGTACTCCCATGCTGGCAGTAATTATGAGAGTTGAATTCCACAAGTCATAAAAGGGCCATAGTTCCCCATCCCTGATGTACATGAACAGAAGACTTTTCTGACATCTTCTGCTTCTTATAAGAAACCAGCTCAGGAAGGGGATCAGCAGACCCCAGGGATTAGAACTCTCAGTGTCTTCATAAGGCTTTACCCTCAGATTTTCTCAATAAACCATTTAAATGTTTACATTTAAATCTAAACAACTTTTGTCTCATTTTCCCATTAGCTGCTATGAAACAAGTCAAAAATATTAATTCTTTCCATATTATTTTATACATTTTACGAAGAGTATGAATCAGTTTTTCTAGTTTAGATTCCATGTATCCAGAGTGACAAATATTTAGTAAATGACTTGGCTGGAAATACTTTTTCCGTGCCAGGTAAGTCAGAATGCTAGAGCCACTTTTAAACATAAATCTAACACAGCAGCTTTTATCAAAAGGCTCATCCAATCCTAAAAAGGAGGCTAGGTTTCATAGTTAAGAATCGCTGATGGAAGATAGATTTCTAAATAATTTAAATAAATGCACAAATCTTGTTCTTTCCCCCAGGAAATGATGCTAAGTGGGGAAAAATTGTCCCAACTACAGACATTTTTGATGTTCTAGAGAAAAGCCACAGGACTTGAAATGATACATGCTCCTTTCATTTGAGACATCTTCTCATTTCAAATAGGCTTTTCAACCATGATTTATTCATTTATTAGATCTAATAAACTTACAATTTACTGTTCAGAATACTTTTCTTCTAATTTGTACTATGATAATAGCTTTATTGTCAGTACCTGTAGTAATTATAAGGTACTGTATTGTATGCCATGAAACCTGGATTTACGTTAGGGCCATGCAAAATACCAATTATTGTGAAAAATGCATTAGTTTGTTTTCTGCCTCATTAACAGACATGAATCACAGCTTTCTTTTTCTTTTTCTTTTTTATAATTGTGCAAATGACTTTTCCATAGTAGAAGTAACATAGATAACTACATACTTGTGGTTTCCCAAAAATAAGACAGGGTCTTATTTTCTTTTCCCAAAATAAGCGCTTGGCCTTATTTTCAGGGAAGTCTTATTATTTTTGAGGTGCAGGAGGTGGTGAGCGTGGTCACCTCATGGTTGTTGCTGTGTAGCAATATTTTCCAGGAGGGCTTATTTTCGGCAGGGGGACGGCTTAGTTTAGCGCATGCCGTCAAAAGCCCAATTGGGTTTATTATCCAGGGAGCTCTTATTTTCAGGGAAACAGGGTACTGGAGACGGTTGGAACAATATATGGGCTTTTCAACAATATTATTAGTTTTCTGTTCAATCGTGTCAAATTCTCAGAAACTGTCTGCAAGTCCAAGAGAATGCATGACCTTGCCATTTTCTTGGCAAGATGTTTCAGAAAACCTTTGCCTCCTTGCTAAAGGTGAGCCTGATGTCTTAACTATGACAGTAAACTGGCTCCCCACACTTGTCACCATATATGTGCTTTTTATATCCTTTAAGCAATTGGGAGGAATGAGACAACTATATGTTAATAGGCATTTATAAGATATACAATAGGTCAAGATCTATGTAATTAATCTATAAACTTGTAAGACAATTTATTTTAAGCATATTTGTGATGTGACTTATTTCTTCACTTTAAGCATCAATTTATGCATAATGTTATGAATAAACAGAATTAAAAAGATAATACTTTTCAGTATCTAAACAGTTTAAAGAAAACATCATTTAATAACTACATTAAGGTATATTTCTGTTACTTTAATCAGACTGCAAAGGAGTATGGTTTCATTTCTGATGTTGGGAAATTTTTGATGAAATTGCTTTAACCTTAAGAAAATAACTTTATACCGTATTTTTCAGACTATAAGATGCTCGGGGCTATAAGATGCACTTAGCTTTTGGGATGAAAAGAAGAAATATATAAATCTGCCTCTGCTTCCCAGGATCCATCCGTTATTCATCTGATCCGTTCGCCACAGACCATTCGCCACAACCCGTTCTAGAACAGCTGATCCACACCATCCCCCTCCCCTGCCGCAATATTCACTGTATAAGATGCACAGACATTTCCACCCACTTTTTTTTGGGGGGGTGCATCTTATACTCCGAAAAATATGGTAATTAACACAACAAAATTACAGGCACAAAGAAACAGATAACAAAATGAAAATGGAGTAAGAACACTCTCACACCCATTTTCTTGTCACTAATTTCACTGCTTAGTACCATGGCTTGTGCTACTGCTGAAAAACAGAAGATGGCTATGAAATCACACAACATTCTTCCATAATACTAACTATAATAAATTTCAAATGAAGGGTAATCTATTCAAGTAATATGAGCACCAATGTTTCAAAAGAAATGAGAAAAGTAATCTGATGGAAATTGGCTTTAGAGATCAGCAGTAGTAACTTTTAAATACAACTTAAAACTTAATGGTGGTTATTCTTTTTGCACATCATGCCAAAATTATCCTTAAACATAAGTTAATTGAACTAGTTCAGCTCCTAATTACTTCAAAATACAAGTACAGTATTCATATCTTATTTATATTCTTATTAGATTATAACCTTTAATCTAAAATCTGTATCTGCTAATAACTTTTAAATGAATTTTCTTTACCGAATCTAAGTAGTGAAAAAATCATGATGGAATGACTAAATTAAACCTTCTAAAATAATGAATCAAATTAAATCAAATATATCTTGCGGCAATCAAAATATTCTTCACACAATATATAACTAACCAATATGAATCTAACGAAATCATTTTATAACTAGATAGCAGTACAAAGTCAGAGATTCAAAGTAATTTGACTAATTTCATGATTTCAAGACAGATAAAGGGAAAACAACAACAGAAAGATTGGAAGATACATTTTAAAAAGTATCTCCCTATTGCATCAAGACCATGAAATGAGATTTTAAGATTGAATTTGCACTTCCTCTTCAAATTTCTGAAATTCTTTATGGCTTGCAAAAAAGTAAATGTAAAGATTAGATACATGCAAGGCTAACAGTATATGAGCAAAAATTGGGATTAATTCAAGGAATTGCATTGGAAAAAATATTTAAGCCTCCTGTGCTCCAGCTTCAGTTCAATTGTTGATCTTTATTTATGATGTCCAACGATCAGTTATAATCAACAAAGACTTCATAATTACTCTTTCACTAAGGCCAATGGTAGGCAGGGTGTTTACATACATGAGATTCAGAGGTGGGTTGCTCCTGGTTCGGCCCGGATCAGGCGAACTGGTAGTAGCGGCAGCGGAAGGCTCTGCCCACATGCCCACACGCTTCCACACACAAAAGCATCAGCAAATCCGTAGTAAAAAAATTAGAAACCCACCACTGATATTTATATTTGATTTAACTTAAATTCTATTAATATTTAAAATAAAATAAAACAAAGTTTGAGTCTACTAGATAACGTTGCCAAACTTATTTTTTTAAGGTGAAAAGTCTAGATAATAATGTAGGATTTTAAAGTTTTCCTCACAGGAAATTATTTCTATTCAACTGAGCAAGCAATTGTAAGCACCAAAAACTGTAGCACAGACCATATGTTCCAAAAGATGAAAATGATACTCACAGAGTTTAAGCCCTTGAGTAATCATTTTGGAAGCATTTAGAGGTGAGGGGTCCTTGGTGCTCTCTAAATTTGCTTGTTTTCTTGCAGACGTTTGATTACCCAAATTAGGTAACGTTATCAGTGCTAGGTAACATTTAGAGGTATTTTTTTAAAAAAAATAGAAAATGTATATTGAATCAATAAATGACTTTCTTGCTTTAAGCTTTTTAAACAATAAAATGCTGGTGTAGGAAATATGAAACAAATTACTCAGATTTTAATTAAAAGTAATTAAAAAAATTACTTCTTTTTTGAGCCAAATTTTGCATATGCCAGAATTTTGGGGGGCTAAAAGTTTACTAATGTTCACAAGACACTACAATATCTGCCACCTGATTGTACTGAAAGATTTGCTAGTTCCCAAATATTGTTTATCAAGAGCCCTTTAATCAATTTAATTGCCACCTCCAATGAGAAAGTATCGCAGGAGTCCCATTATTTGCAATGTGCAGAGAGCTCCTAGGTGAAGTACTCAGAAAGATTTACTTCCAAGTGGTCACCTACTTAGATCAAACAGTAAATCTCTGACTCTTGTTATGGTGTTTGTTTAGGTGGCAGCAGTTTAGTTGGCCAAGCCTCAATGGCCCCTTACTGAGCTCTCAGTGTGTGTGGCCCATATTGCTTCTGCAGCTGCTTTGACACACAAGCCCTACAGTGTACCAGGCCTATTGTTATTTTAAAATGATTCTCAGCCATTTAGTTTGTCCTTATCAGCCTAAAAACTTTATAGAAGATGTTAAAAGTTTAAAAAGTCGTGAAACAAAGCAACTTGTTTTTAAACAATTTGCTAATGATTAAATGCAATTCATCTTTATTATTTTTCATCTATAGATACCCCGTGTTCTTTTATTTGCAAGTTTAATAAGATACAAGCAAACATATTAATGAATGCAATATTATATATCAGTTTAGTTCCCTCATTATATAGATTCAAACCCAAGTAATGTTAACAGAAAATTAATTTAGTATGGAATCACTGTACAGATATAGCATTTTATTATTATAATCTCAATAACAGTAAAACAGAATTGGAAGGGACCTTGGAGATCTTCTAGTCCAATACCCCTGCTCAGGCAGGAGATACTGTACCTAATTTCGGGGATGAAACTTCTACAAGAAAACAACCAAGTTCAGACAGCACCAGGACACTTCATTTCAATCTGTGCTACAAATATTTTCCTTTATTGAGATCCTATACCATTCCGGACAAATTGCTGTCTAATCTTTTCTTAAAACCCTCCAATGATGGAGCACTCACAACTTCTGGAGGCAACTGTTCACTGATTAATTATTCTCACTGTCAGGAAATTTTTCCTTCGTTCTAGATTGGATCTCTTTCTGATTAGTTTCCAACTGTTACTTCTTGTCCAGCCATCAGGTGCTTTGGAGAATAGCCCACTTCTCTCCTGTGGCAGCCCCTCAAATATTCCATTGTCTTCAATGGAAGTATAGTTATGTACAGCAATTTTAATTTTCTTTCAGAATATCTTTGAATTTACATTTATCTTCTGATAACACTATCAAATATATTTTCATGGCATCGCAGAGAGCAACTGAAAAATATCTGCAGAAAAGTACAAGAGTAATAGACTAGAACTGTTGCAGGAATACAACTGGAGTCATTTCAATCTAGCTCTCAGCAATTCTATTACCACTCATGAATTGGTAACATTCATTTTTTTAATATATGTTGGAATGAATTTCAACATCCAGAATAATCAGGGCCTGTAAGTATCCAAAGATAGATTGAACCTGTGCAGTCATATATCATATACAACCATATATTATATGCACCATATTCCTGGCCTTAATTCCTTTTGTTTCTTTATGATGTTTAGAGGCTGATCAACTCCATAAGACTCTGGGCAGCTTTACATTGTTAAAAACAATTTAAAAAACAGAGACCATGGGAATCAGAAAGAAAATATAATCAAGTGTATATCCTACAAGGGCTTAGCAGCACACCCTTGACCCAAAATGCCAACACCCAGGTTTTCTCTGACTTTTTGAAAATCACCAATATAAGAAATTTACAGATGTCTGGAGTGATGCTGTTCCAAAAACAGGCTCAGAAGGCAGTCTTCCTAGGTCCCAAAAGATGGCATTGTTTAGTTAAAAGAAACTAGAGCACACCATTTAATTTGTTAAATTCTGCTGTTTCTTTATGTTGCTTTTATTCTTCTCATGCACATAAGAACATCAAGCTATCATTAAAGGTTGCATCCTTTTTGTAGAAGGTTATCACTTTACAGTAATGTTTCTGCAAAGTTTGTTCTTAACTGGAAGAGTTGCTGTTTCAAAAAGCCTGGGGCAAGTTGGTTTTGAACCTGCTATTTGATACCTCTTTTAGAATTCTGTGATTCCCTTTGTTGTTTTCCCTATTGTTCTTTTAATTCTTAATACCATATGCATTAACTAAGTTGGAAGTACAACTGAAAGATATATTTCATTAAAAAATAAATACATTAGTTCAGTTTTCCAACCAATTTCCTATCAGTTTGACTCAAACTCCAGCTTCTAGAATAGGCTTAAGTACTACATAAACGTCTTAAATACTTAAATGCAGGTTGCCTTCAACTTAAAACTCATTTAGTGACTGTTCAAAGTTATAACGGCACTGAAAAAGAGACTTACAACTGTTTCTCCTATTTACAACCATCACAGCATCCCCACGGACGTGCAATCAAAATTCAGGTACTTGGCAACACATATGTTTACAATGATTGCAACGTCCCAGGGTCCTGCGATCACCTTTTAAAACCTTCCCAGCCAGCTTCTGACACTAAAGTCAAGGTTAAGCCAGATTTGCTTAATGAGTGCATGGTTCACTTAATACCACCAGTGATTTACTTAACAACCATAGCAAAAAAGATCATAAAATTAGACGTGATTCATTTAACAACTGTCTTGCTTAGAAATGGAAATTCTGATCTCAATTGTGGTTGTAAATTGGAGAGTATCTGTACATAACAAGAGACCTACATAAATACACATAATAGAGATTTATTAAAATGATACTGATCAATGATATTGATCATGTTCTATGTAGTATGATTTTCATGGTTCCTTGATAGAAAAGAATAGGCAAAAGTAGACAAAGGTCTAAGTATCCATTGTTCCTTAAGATTTGACATCAAATGTTGATTTATAACATAAAAATAGATAAATAAATGTAACAAGGCAATACTTACAGTAACATCCTTCAAATTCTTTTCATATGAAAAATAAATTGATTCTCCATTTCTTTCCTTTTTAGAAATATCAAAACGGTATGTATCTGAAAACTCTTGGTCAAACAACAGTACTTTTTTAAGTTCTTCTACATACTTTTCTTGTTTCATTTCCATGTCAGCAGCCTCTCTGGAAATCTCTTCTTCAGACACTAAAAGACAGTAATTCAAAGAATTAAAGTAAATTTGAAAGAAAGGCCATTATAATTGTTGAGATATAAATAGATAGATTTGAAAGAGATTTCAATGTATTTGAAATCATAATTTTCTTAAAATATAATCAAAATAAAGTTTTTCTTTAAAATAGTGAAAATGCAAGAGGCCTTCCTACACAAAGGAACCTCTTATACCATATTTTTAAAATTGAGCAAACATTTTACGGATCACAGCATTGTGGTTATATTTAAAAAGACATTTAAAAACCAAGACAATTGAAGTAGTCTGTTTTATAATACATAATTATATGTAGAAATGATTACCAACTTCAAAAGATCATTATGGAGGAAACACTACCATAGTTATCAGTAATGAAGGGTACAAAGTATCCTCAGTACAATAGTCAGAGGATCTCTAAATACCAACCACTAAAAATATAAAGCGAAAGCTATCTTGGTATTTAAGTTGTGACAGAGGTTTCTATCAGTATATGGATAGAGATGTGTTCCGACTCCCCATCTAGCCCATTCAGAAACGACAGCCACACACAGCTTGCAAGGGAATGTCTTTATCAGTCCCGGCTTTTGCTGGCTGCGAGCCCAAAATTAACATAGATAAATTCTCTGGCAAAAAGTTAAACAGCAAATGCAAAAACAAACTCTCACAGCAAACCAGCTTTATATAAAGCAAATCACTTATCCAAGTGCTTCTTTGAATCATGAACACGAACTAAAACAGGAACGGAACGGACTAACGAACGAACGTTGACTTCTGCAACTAGGGCGTTGCACCATCAGTCTTTTATCCGCAGGAGAAGACCCTAACGAGCAACAGCTGCTCATTATCCTGCATCCCGAAACAACTCACAGGTTTCTGCTGAGTCACAACAGAGATGGTAGGTACAGAATACTGGCCTGGATCAATCTTTTGGATGTTATATTAATAATCTATAAAATATAGATTTTAGAATAATCTATAATCTCTACTGATTTCATACAGTCTTCATAGCCCAATAAAGAAATTGGCTATGATTGTCAGATTTCACTCTTCCCAACCAGGGGGCAAGAATAATTACCTGCAATGAGGCAGAAAAGGGAAAATTTGCTTCCATTGTTTCTGCCATACTCAGAATCAGCTCTAGAGTCTCTTCAGGGAACAAAAGACTATTTTCTCAATTAAAAAATAATTGTGAGGATAGGGGAAACTTCAACTTATTTGGGGGTAAATAGAATATTAGTAGAAAAAGGGGAGTGAGTAACCCTTTAATAAATCAATGATAGTAAGTCATACAGTAATTTATCATATTATTATAATTTATTATAAATTTATTATACCTCTTCCAATCCAAGACGATTGGCCATCGCTTAGTATAAGATCAAAACCCATACCAAGATCTTTGCACCAAGTTATTTGCAGAAAGTATGTTGTGTCTGGATCAGAAATAAGACACAGCTGCCTCACTTTCTTCTCCATATTTTTCTAGTCACTGTTTTAAAAAAAAACAGACGTTAAAAGTTAGGAAGACAGCAGCACATATATTTCCATTTCAGTGAACATTAGCAAATTTCAAAATACAAAATTCACAAGCACTACTGACCCATAGATTAATGCAAATATTTAGATGAAATAATTTCATTTTCCCATAAATGGTAAAATTTATTTTTTAAAGGTTATTATGAAGACATATTTAAGCTTTGGGTGTCTAAAGAGTGTTTTTATATGCAAACATTCAATAAGTAACGTTCAGTATTGTAGAGACCTCAGTATTATTAAGCATAAAATGGAGAGTTTTAGTATATAATTTAATGTATCTTAAAATTGCTTATGAATGCCACATTCAGTTTTTAGATGTAAAATCTATGTAAACATATCCTTATTAACCTTAATAGGGGATGGGGATGGGTGGCACAGTTATGCGCTGGTTCGAATCCTTTCCCTGTGGCAGTTCCCAGTCAGTATTGGTAGGGAGAGAGAGGTCCAGTCCTCAGCTGCTTGGTTCTTTCTCCACTCCTTTTCAACATCTACAAGAAACCCCTGGGTGAGATCATCTATCACCATGAGTTGAGGTATATACTGTATGTTAATGACACCCAACTCTATATTTCTATGCTTGGTAACCCAGGTGATACTCCAGGCCCCCTTGCATGGTGCTTGGAGGCTGTGGGGGCATGGATGGGAAACAACAGGCTTTAACTGAACCCTGATAAGACCAAATGGCTTTGGGCATGTGAAGCCGAGGATCTGGGACTTTGTCATCTTTTGACTTTGGATGGGATGGCACTGCCCCAGAAAGACTTGGTCCGCAATTTGGGGGCTCTCTTGGACTTGTGGCTCCTTTTGAGGAACAGGTAGCAGTCATGGCTAGAAGAGCTTTTGCACAACTTTGTATTGTGCACCAGTTGTGGCCTTTCCTGGATTCCCGGCACTCAGTCATTCAGTTCCTAGTCATCTCATGACTGGACTATTGTAATGCGCTCTATATGGGGCTATCTTTGAAGAGCAGTCGAAAGCTCCAGCTGATGCAGAGTGCGGGAGCGTGGGTAGTTTTGGGAACCCCAAGCATGGCACCTGTAACACCACTGCCACATGTGCTGCGTTCATTACCACTCTTCTTCCAGATGTAATTCAAAGTGTTGGTGATTGCCTTTAAAGATCTTCATGTCGTAAGTCCAGGTTACTTCAGGGACTGCCTCACCCCACTGGAATTGGCCTGTACCACTTGTGCCAGCAGAAGAGGCATGCTGCGGGTTCCATCAGTCCGAGTATAGGAGTATATGATAGGAGTATTTAAAGATCAGATCTTCCCATAAATTTATAGACAATGTATGGCAGAAAAAATTAGTTCACTCTGGAAAATGAAGCTCGCACAAAGATTTTAAATGGCACACATATCTTCATAACTTCTGCCAAGGTTTCTTTTCCTAGCTCCTCCTGTTGCCCCTAGCCTAATAAGATCACAAGGATAGTCTTATCCATGTGTGTAGCCTAATGACACAAAACATTCCATGTAATTGAAGAGATATCAGAAGCACTAGCAAATAAAATAAAATAAAAGGCATATGTAAGCTCTAACAAAGATCCACAAATATCTTCTATCTACTTAGGATCACAAACATACCATTACTATTTATGGATTTGTAGAATTTCCTAGAAATATAAGTATGTGTGTTCCTGAGAATGAATGTTTACCCTGCATTCTAGTATCACACATAATAACCATTGTCAAATGGATTGAAATGACTTTCAAGGAATAAATAATGACACATCTATAATCTTATTTGCAATCACTGTAAAATTGAAACATTTGGTGCCAATGTCCTTTAATCATTACAGGCATTTTAAAAAGAATGAGTATGATAACAGAAAGGCTAGTGAGTTCTCCTAACTGCACAAAAGAATCATATTTCACATCCATATTTCACCATAAGACAAGTAAGAAACAAAGATTGACTTTCAGGTGGGAATAGCAAAGTTCTACCCAAATTTGTCCATCACTAGCTTTATTGAGAAAAACCAGACAGTTGGTGATTGAACTGCTCATCTTTAGTACTTTGTGTATTTAGTGGTTGGCATCTATGATCTTTATTAGGCAATGCTTCCTTCTGGGGGAGAATCAGCTGTTAGCTGGCATGTAATTAGTTGGAGTCTGCTCCCAAACAATGACTGTCCACAGTTCTGATGAATAAACAAGACAGTTTTTTTTTATTAGCTGGCAAATCATTTTGTATGCTGCTTTGGGTAACTCTCAAGCACAATACAGAAGCCAACTCTTGGCTTCCTTCACTGCACTACAGAGTGTCATTGATATTTCAACTTCAGCTTTTCATTTCTGGCTTGCAGAACTGTCTTTTGATTAAGAAAAAGGTTTAGTAACAGGTGCCTCAAACTTCAGCCATTCTGCTTTGGGAACATGCAGATCTAAAAGAAAAAATATATTGCAACTTTAGCAGTTACATTCATAGTCCAATCCTGCCCAGGCAGTACACGTATACTAGGGGCCGGGGAAAGTAGTCAGTCTTATAAGAAAAACCTGAACAATTAATCATGCAGCATCGACTCTGTTTCTTGGGGAAATATACAATACATAAATTATGGTGTAAGGAATTTATCCTCTAGTTTCTTGGTACCTCAGAATATGATAAAAGCATTATCTATGAGGGACACATGATAAGTATAAAGCATCTATTTAATCAGAGGTTTAAAAAGCTACCGTGCTTAGTAAGAAGGATTATTACATCTTCTCCATGTACATCTATGTTGAAACAGTTATTTCATGGCTTGTTTTACAGTAATATTTTAGAAAGACCTCTTCAGATTAAAAAAATAAAATTTCACGTATCCTTTCATTTAGATTTTAGAACTTTAAAACCTTGAAAACAATACTGGACTTACACACACTTTGTTAAGTGTTAATCTTATGTTAAATTTAGAGTACAGATTTTATAAGTGTTAGAATGTTCCCAACCTCTGCAATACATTTTTTCACATCATGCTTCTTTGGCAACTCTGAGAGTTCTATTAGTATATGCTATCAAAGTCGGGGAAATGGATGGTAGTTTTGATGAAAAAGGAAAGAATACATCCTGTCAACAACAACAAGGTTACTATTTTAGACTTCTAATTTAAAGAAAAAGGATTGTACTAGAGATGTTATTTTACAATGAAATTAACTCTTCTCCCATTTTATACAATTCCTATATTTTGTTCAAATCAGCCTTGACCCTATTGCCTTGCAAATGGGTTTCACTGAAACTGCACTAATGTAAACAACGATAAAAAAAATTCTCTAGTTTTTGCTGACCCCCATCTCTTAACTAATATTTCAAACCATAATAATTTGCTTAAGCCTATTATAATTTTGAATATAATCACCACCACAATTTCTTTTGGAAAAATATACTGTTTTTGTTAGGGGTTTTAGGGTGGAGGGTGGAAAATATTGGACATGAATAAGAACAAATGAAAAAAAAAGCAATAGATATTTTCTCAGTGTAAGAAAGCTCTTTTTGAGATATCAAAATGCTTCTTTTTAATGAACAGTAGTATTTAAAAAAAGTCAAAAGCAGTTTATTGGAATTCTTCTCTTGACTATTACAATGGATACAGACTGAAAACAGAAACTACACTTCTACTCTAATTTATTATATAGTAAATCATATTGAACAAACAGCAGCTATTGTTTTATAAAAGATAGGGTCAGAGGCAGAAATCAAAAACTTCATAAATATTAGTCTGGACCAGGGAGTTGCTGATGGACACTTCCTACATTTAATACAGTGGAAGTTAAACTTCTCAACAAACAAAACAGGGAATGATGGAATCCTACATATCAGTTAATCGGACACATAGTAGTAAGCAAGAGAATTAGCTTATATAATGGTAAACTGGCCTAGAAATCAGCAATGAAGGATTAATTTCCTCCATAAGGCTAAATAACTACGATCAGTATTTTCCATCAAAATTTGACAGAATGACCATTGGCTTACCTGAGGGGTCCTTTTCCCTGGGCTGCGGGAGAGTTCAAGCAACAAGTTAAATCCTGTCCTTCTGCCCAATGGACTTAATTGAATTTCCAGCCACACCTCCTAATCTCCTCACATATCCAGTTTTCAACGAAGGCATAGTCCGAGGTTAAGTAGTCTATGTTACATCGAATGTAATCCATAGAAGTCAATTGACCAGGAACGTTCCAGTCTGAAGTAACTCTCCACCCAGGGCGGGGTTGGACTCTCCCGCAGCGCACGGAAAAGGACCCTTCAGGTAAGCCAATGTTCATTTTCCCGTGACCTGCTTGGAGAGTCTAAGAGAGAATGTAAGCAATGGGACATACCCAAACAAAGCTATGTCCAGGGTGGGTGAAAAACGGTGAAGTCTAATCGGAAGTAGAAACAATTGATTACAGCACTCTCCTGCCAAAGGCAGCATCTACGGAAGCAAATTTGTCCAATTTGTAGTGTCTGACAAATAATGAGGGAGACACCCAAGTTGCCGCCTTGCAAATCTCCTCGATCGAAGCTTGGGTGGCTCAGGCAGCTGTTGTAGCAGCGCTTTGTGTAGAGTGTGCTGTGATTTGTAAGGAAGTCGGCCTACCCTGCTGCTCATAGGTGAGGGATATGCAAGCTTTGATCCATCTGCCGACCGTAGAAGAGGTGACCTTGTGCCCCACGGATGTCGGTTGAAAAGAAACAAAGAGGGATTCAGATTGGCAAAAGGAAGAAGTTTGCTTGATGTACCGCTTTAAAGATCTACGAACATCAAGGGAGTGCCAACGCTGTTCTCTGGAATCCTTAAGTCTTGGGCAAAAGTCCAGAAGGACAATCTCCTGAGCACGGTGAAAATATGAATTGATCTTCGGCAGGAAGGATGGATCTAGATGTAGGATGACCCTGTTGGGTAGACAATGCACAGGTCACTGCGGACGGACAAGGCTGCCAACTCTGAGATTCTGCGAGCTGAGGAAATTTCGACTAGAAAGGCGGTTTTGAAGGTGAGGTGCCTCAAGGAAGCATTGTGGAGGGGTTCAAAAGGCGAGGTAGAGAGCGCCCTTAAGACTGTGGCGAGATACCAGGAGGGATAGCGGTGAATGATTGGAGGGCTAAGATTGGAAGCACCTCGTAGGAACTACGCAGTTCCGGAATCTTGCTGAGTGGTTGTTGGTCAGAAGAGAGAATCACTGTTGATAAAGCAGATACCTGGTATCTCAGGGTATTAGGTGCCAAACCTTTTTCAAGGCCCTCCTGGAGGAAGTCTAGTATCCATGGAAGGGGAGCAGAGATAGGCTGGATGCGACAAGCCGCACACCAAAGGGCAAAGGAACCCCAAGTGGCGTCATATATTCTAGTGGTGGAGGGGCATCTGGTACCTGTATGGTTTTGGCGATGTTATTGGAAAACCCGGCCCTTTTCAGGAGGTCCCTCTCAAGTGCCATATGGTTAGGTGGAGGCACTGGGGGTCTGGATGGAGAACTGCCCCCTGACTGAGAGAGACCGACTCCTGTGGAATCTTCCATGGGTGCACAATGGAGAGGTCAAATCGGTGAAGCAAGTCCATCTGGGCTCCTACTAGTGGGACTTCCTAATTACTCTGGGAAGGAGAGCCAATGGGGGAAAAGCATAAAGTTTGCCAGGAGGCCAGGGGCAACAAAGAGCATCGACCCCTTTCGCCAGGGGACACTGGAACCTGGTGTAGAAGCGGGGAAGTTGACCATTCTCTGGGGTGCCGAACAGATCGACCAGGGGAGGTCTGAATCTCCTCGACAGCTGTTGAAAAAGTCATGGGTGCAGGCGCCATTCTGAGTGGTCTAAGGTCATTCTGCTCAGCCAATCCGCCCATATGTTGCTCACCCCGATTCTAGGTGTAGCTCTGCCCAGTGTCCTATGGCCTCCGCCTCCGACATGAGGGACCTGGACCTGGTCCCTCCTTGGCGGTTGATGTGCGCCTTTGTCGCTATGTTGTCGGTGAGTATGAGGACATGCCGGCCCTATATGTGCGGGTGGAATTGCCGAAGGGCCAGGCGGACTGCCTTCAATTCTAACCAATTTATATTGTGGGAGAGGTCGTGAGTGGACCACTGATCTTGTGCAACATGGTTGTCGAGGTGAGCCCTCCAGCCAAAGAGGCTGGCATCCATCGTGATGATCTGGCAAACCGGTTCCTTGAAAAATGTGCCCTTCGTCAAGGCTGGGGATTGCTACCATCTGAGGAAACAACGGACCCTGGGCAGGAGCATTACCTTTGTCAGAGCGTTGCTGGCGTTGGCTCTCTGCATCGGGAGCAGTAACCATTGCAGGTGGTGAGTATGAAGTCGCGCCCAAGGAACTATGAAAAGACACGAGATCATCTTTCCCAGTAATTAGGATAGGGATAAGACCTGGACTCTGGGAGAATGGTAAATCCGGCGGGCTAGTTGTTGGAGATTCACAATGCGGTCTTGAGAGAGGAAGAATTGACAAAGGTGTCTATCACCTCTCCTAGGTGTAAAGGTCTGGTGGCAGGAGTCAGGTGGCTTTTCCCTAGGTGTATGGTAAAGCTGTAAGTCTGCAACGTACGCATGGTGACGCGGAGGTCGCAAATTGCCTGTCTTAGTGTCGACGACTGGATCAAAATGTAATCGAGATAGCATTGAAGGCGAATCAGTCGCTGATGCAGATGGGCGCCCACTACTGCGAGGATCTTCGTAAATGTCTTTGGGGCCGAGGACAGGCTGAACGGAAGAGCCCTGTACTGAAAGTGGCTTCCATCGTAGAAGAACCTCAGGTAACATCTGTGCACCAGTCTTATGTGTATGTGGAGATATGCCTCCTTCAAATCGATTAATGTCAGGACATCCTCTTGACAAATGCAGCTCAGAATGGAGTGGAGCGACTGCATTTTGAACTTTTTGTAGGCTACATATTCGTTTAACTTTTTTAAATTGAGGATTGCCCTCCACCACCACCACCACTACCCCGAGCTCTTGGGGACTAGGAATAAAATGGAATAGAAGCCCTTGCGTTCCTGTCCTGGGGAAACTTTTTCTATTGCCCTGATTTCTCTGAGATGGCGAATTTCGGTCTCCATGAGGCCCAGTTTGATGGGACACCGTGGAGTTGGGCAATGGATGAAGTGGCGCTGGGGGGGGGACTCCAACGTCAGACCTAATTGGATTGTTTGAAGGGCCCAAGCATCTGACATGATCCCCTCCCAGCAGGTGACAAATAGGTGAGGTCGACCCCCTATGGGAGGGTCAGGATGATGGTCACTTATTACGTTTGAAGGATCTGTTGCCAGATCTTCCTCGAAAGGGACATCGGGAAAAAGGTTGGAAACGGTTCCTGTCCCGAAAGGACTGCCTATCGTGTGCTCGATCCTGAGGCTGTTGGTACTGCCTCTGGTAAGAGGAAGTAGAAGGCTGAGGATCAGCCTGGCATGGAGCCTGGTGACGAAAGTAGGAGGAAGACCTGCAGTCTGGTTTGTGAGACATGGAGGGCATGACCTTTTGCTTATCTTTATTTTTTACTAGCACAGAATCTAGGGCTTCTCCAAATAACTTGCCACCCTTGAAGGGAGTGGAAGCCAGCTTCCATTTTGACCTCATGTTGGCATTCCAATGACGGAGCCACACAAGGCATCGCGAGGTAACATTGGAAGCCATAGCCCGCGAGGCGAACTTTGAGGCATTTAATGTAGAGTCCACGGAATATTCCACTGCGGCCACGATCTTGTTAACATCCTGATGCAGTCTGGAATCTCCTGGGGGCCATCTGGTAATTAATTGGCAAAGCCGGGCAATAGAGGCCCGATTGAAAAAGGAAGCGGAAGTGGCCACTTTAATGGCCCATGCTGCAGCCTGATGTGTCTTACGTCAAGCTCGTTCAGCGTGCTTATCTTCTGCTTTTAGGCCCTCCAAAAGGTCAGGAGGTAAAACTGATGTAGAAGTTAGGGCAGCGACCGGGGGGTCGATTGTGGGAAGCTTCAAGAGCTCCTCCATGCTGGGATCGACCGAATAGAGGCATTTGTCATTGCCACCTGGTGTGTCCAAGGTACTAGGTTGCACCCATTGCTGTTGGACTACATCCTTAAATAGCTTGGGTGACAGAACTATTTCCTGAGCTGGAAAACAGACCTTTACTGTGATCAGGAGGGTCAGAAGTACCCTGAGCAAGGGGGGGGTCTGACTCCATATGGGTAGCAATTTTAGCCTTGAATAGGATAGACTTAAATAAGGTTGGTTTGAACAACCCAGGAAAGGCTGGCTTATCTGCTACCAAGCCCTCGTCCTCAGACAACTCTTGATCCCCCAAGTCCTCATCCTCCCACACTGATTCCGCCAATGAGGGATCAGGGGATGAAGATCTCTGTGGAGGATCCTTATCCTTGCGAGATCGGGGAGCTTGTTTATCAGGTTGGGGGGCGGGACCTTGAGCCTCCCTCTGCTGTAGGCCCTCAGCAATACCCTGGGTAATCATCATAGAAATTACTTCGCATTTCCGCTGAAAGGTTTGGGCTGTAGTCTTCTATCGGGTGGGTCCCTGCTGCTGTGGGTCTGGGAGAAGGATCCCTGTTCAGGGGAGAGGAAGGGGGTCCTCCCTGTCCCAATCAAGTTCACAATCAAAAAGGTCAGCATCATCCCCAAGGAAAGGAGAAAGGGATCTAGATCCTACTCTAGCAACATCAGAGGACACGGCCTGAGAGGCCCCCTCATGTCCGAATGGGACAGGGTGGGATGAGCCGTTCCCTGATCAGCTGCGGGTTCTGGCTGGGCCGGTTGATGAACCTGGGCCACCACTTATCTTTGGGCCTTGGCAATCTGTTTTTTTATTGCTTTTTGGTGCCTAAGGGAGTCCCTATCCTAACCCTTGGTCAGCCTGCCAGCATAGGGTTTGTCGGTTCTGGCCCCTCTGATGGCCCCCCTTGCAGCCCTGCCCACCTTCCTGGCAAAAGTTCTGGCCTGAATGTTGGTAGACTGGCCTGCCAGTTCCAGGGCTTCCACGATGTCACCGGCCATGATAACGGGGCTGCGGGATCTCAAAACCTCGATCTTGCGGAAGGTAAGATTACAGAGAAGGTCCTCACTGACAGTATGGGCAAGTGTGGGCCAATATCGGTCACGACACAGCTGGGGATGAAAAGGTGGTTGCCAAGTTAAGATAAGGCAGAAAAGGGAGCTACGTGGAGGATGGCTGCAGCCAAAAGTGGTGCGAGAAATTCACGCGCAAAATGGCCACCGGAAGGAGGGAATCCAAAATGCCCATGGCCAGTGAAGACCACGCTGTCGGATCCATCGATTAGGAGAGCCGCCGCTCCGAACCTCAACAAGATGCAAGAGCCAAACAGCGCTGATGAAAGGCAGGTGATGAAAAAGCAGCAAGCCGCGCAGGTCACCAATGAATGGACAATCTCAGCGGTGAAGATCTGCTTAAGACAAAAATTGCCCCCGCATCCGGATAGAAGTGCTTGCCTGCCTGGAAACCGAATGCTGACAGAGAAAGCAAAAGATAACCTAACTAGTCATTCAAGCAAAGGGAAAGGAAAAAAATCAGCACTTTGGAAACAATCACACCAAATAAAAAGCAAAAATCTAAATGCAATAGCAGGAGACACAAAAAATACGTCCAACTGGGCAATGGATTGAATTGAAAACTGGATATGTGAGGAGACAAGGAGGCGTAGCTGGAAATTCAATTTAGTCCATTGGGCAGAAGGACAAGATTCAACCCGTTGCTTGGACTCTCCCACAGTGCATGGGAATAGATATGCTTGTCCAAAACATGAAATAAAATAATAAATATTCTTGTCCAAAACATGGACAAAAACAAGTATTTATTTTTCAATATTTGTCATAGTAATGGCAATTTTAATTACATAAGTTTTAAATTCTGTCCAAATGTAGACTTTATCAAGTGGACCATGAATACTAAATTCTAATTTATTAACAACACATAATGTTTTATTTATAACAGAGCTGAAGATTATAAGGATGGAATCCCTAAAACCAGCCCAAGAAATCCATCAAAATGATATTTTTGCTGCTGTATACAGCATACGCTTTATATGTAAGGATCTGCTGAATTCTTCAAAAATACCTGTCAATGTGTTAAAATACCTATATTTCTGAATTATATTGTATTTGTCTCGGGACCATTTTATATTAATTTAAGATCAACTCAATATCAGCATAGCGTTAAAAAGTAACCGTAATATTGATTTTCTCAATGAAAATGTACTATGTGCATTAAATGAAAACTGTAAAGGAACAAAGACATGTGGATATTATTTTTTATAGTCCTTTTGTCAAAACATCTGAAGAAGTCCACATTTGAGGCTTTCTTTTTTCTTCAATAGAAAATCACATTTACTTTTAAAGTAGATGACAGAGCCAAAGTAATAAAAATATAATTATATTAATATAAAACTCAGTTCCTAGCAAATTATGTTGTGAAACTTTTTTGGAACTATTGAAGACATCCAAATCTAAAGCTTATCAAAAGCTTAAACTCAGCTATGATCCATTTCCTGCCACCTGTATTCCACAGTGTACTGAATGAATTTAATTTGCTCTTTATTCTCATAGTCATGCTGGATCATTTAAAATGACTTTCTGTTAAACATTCAAATCGGCCTGTACCAATCCAATTTACTGTTTATTTTTTCATAAAAGAAAGCATAATTAATACTAAAAATAGAAATAATATTTGGTGTTTTCTAAATGTAAAATCAATTTATAAAGAAAATAAATTATTTTTCATTTGAAAAGAAAAAATAATAATATCAAGACAGAGAATGTTCTCTGCTAGACCAAAAGAGAGGGATTTTTTTTCAAATATAGAATAAGACCTGATTTTTTTTCTTCTTACCATTCCGAAGTACCCAACAGAGAATATAGACACTAGAATACTATTGGTATATTTCCTGGAGATAATGAACCTTTTTATAACATGATTAAAAAGTTATCTGGATCAAAAATGAGATAAAAAAGGGAATCAGCACTTTAGAGTGATAATATATTCCTTTCTTCCTGCTTTCCCTTCCTTTTTTCCTTCAAGGATTAATGTAAGTATTTTAGGTTAAGAAAAGGTAGATTCTTTTTGGCTTCTTGGTTTATTTAGAAGAATGATTATAAGTTCTTGGAGAGAGATAGTGCTGAAGAAGAGGAATTTTGGCTGCAGAAAAAGGCTAGACTAAAAGATGAAGACAAGAAGAAACGGGAAGAAAAGAACGTGAATCTGGCAAGAGTTTATACCATGTTGTGCTAGACAAGATTGGAAAGGGCAGGCATAGTCTGCAGAGTGATGTCATGTTAGCATAATGTGTACAGTAAGAGATTAAGTCAACCACTGGATGTACTGACTATAATCAAGGATGAATTTGTCTGTGGATACCATCATTTGGAATCTGGTCAAAGATCAGTACAGTATGACTCAAGTGTAAATAATGGCACAGAGCCATATCAGTGATATTCAGTTAAAAGGCATGAATTAAAGAAAGGAAGCATCAGAGGAGCTGAAATAAACTAATATGCATAACAAAACAAAAAGAACAGAAAGCTGTTCTTCACCCAGGAACAGACTGGATTTGTATAGGTGCAGCTGGAACCCAAGAAAGATTGCTGGAAATAACTAATTCTACAGCTTTTTAACAAACAATGTAGTTGTGCCAGTTCGTATCT
Organism: Thamnophis sirtalis; assembly: GCF_051295495.1. NCBI lineage: Eukaryota > Metazoa > Chordata > Lepidosauria > Squamata > Natricidae > Thamnophis > Thamnophis sirtalis. The sequence goes on along the minus strand of NW_028261385.1, from coordinate 38,595,334 downwards.
ACATAAACATAACTAATTTTATAATAAATAAATATTTGGAGAATATCCACAGGGAAGTCAGCAGCACCAAAAGAGAGGGTGCAAAGGGCAATCAAAGCCCTGCCTTTTTTTTTTTAGTATGGATGCAATGTGCATGGCCCCATATAAAAAAAAATGGAACTTTAATCTTCCATTATGCCACTGATTTCCCCAATGCAGACATGGTTCTGGTTCTGTTGGTGGCCTTTACAGAAATGGAACAGATCAGTTGAGCAGAGATCGAGAAAGAGGGATTTTCCCCCCTTAAGGTATTGCCTTATGATGTTTCACATAAAAAAGGATTATTAAAAATATTTATTGAGGCAGAATCATCAGTCTTTACAGATATAAGTCCTATCTCATGTACTGATGTTTAAACTTATTTCGAAGTGTTCGAAAGTATTTGGATGGGACAATATGGGAGACATTATAAACTTGAAGATTTTAAAAAAAATATTTTGGCAAAATCTTTCGTCAAAGGCTTTTGAGTACATTCAGTAGCTATGAGATAATAGAAAATAAATATATGGTTTTTAAAATGGGAAACAGTATGACTAAATGACTAGTTGTTATAATCATATACCAAAAGCAAGTGGAGGGCATTCCCCAAAGATCCTTTTTAGGCCTGTGCTTCAGGTTATAAATTATCTGAAGTTAAGACTAACAAATCATATAGTCAAGTTTGAAGTTGGCATCAAGTCCAATAAAAGTAAATCTATAATGATGCATAGGAACAAAATTTCCAATTCTACATATACACTTATAATGACTAACCAGGAAAAAAATCTAGGTCATGGCAGACAGCCTAAAGGAAGGAATATAAAAGCTAAAGAAAATGATTAAAAGTTGCATATTAATACCAGATTTGGTCATCATATCCATATTTATGATTTATTTCACTAATGTTTATTTTTGGGTAGTTTGATGTTGAAATACTGCAAAATACAGGAAAGGGAAGGGGGTGGGAATCAACTTTCAATTCTGAGTAATGAAGCAAAAATTCAACTGAATGGCAAAGGGAAACATAGGGAAGTAATCACTAATTTAAAAAGTCTAGCAATAAAAGCAATTTGACAATTAGTAAGTAGTTGATAAGTTATTTGATCGCATAAGCCAAATCAAGCATCAATAAAATATCTTCAAAATATATCAATATACCATGCTGCAGAGCAGAATGCTTTCAGAGAAAGGCATTTACCTTTGCATCAATCTGTTCTATAAAACAAGCCCTGACAAGAGTTAGCAGCTTATCAGAACTTTATAAGAAAACACAAGAGTTCCTGTGACATAGAAAGGGTATTTCTGTCAACCAGCTCACAAATGGCACTACATCACTTAGAAGAAGTTTTTACTCTCCTTTTTCCCAATCTGCAAGGTTAGGAAGAGGAAAATTTTAGGTATTGGGGAAAATAAAAATACTTTATTATTGCTCAGCCTACACATGAAATCTTTTGAGTTCTCAAAAATCCTTAAGGCACAAATTCACCAAGTGTAACCTTTGTTCACCAATTCTTCTTACCCTATGCTACCTTACAATCACATGCAAAGACACAAGAAGAAGAAAGCTAATGTAATGTAAGCTTGGGGAAGCAGAAATGGGATCCTGTTGAACCAATAGAAAATGCCAAGAAATTGTTAATGACGCTCGGACCCAGGCAACAACAAAAAAGATGCGTCGGGAGGAAGTATTACTGGTGATCTAAGATATCTCAGGGGCTGCCACAAAGAAGAGGGAGTCAACCTATTCTCCAAGGCACCTGAGGGCAGGACAAAAAGCAATGGGTGGAAACTAATCAAGGAGAAAAGCAGCCTAGAACTAAGGAGAAATTTCCTGACAGTTAGAACAATTAATCAGTGGAGCAACTCCCTCCAGAAGTTGTGAATGCTCCAACACTGGAAGTTTTTAAGATGATGTTGGATATCCATTTGTCTGAAGTGGTGTAGGATTTCCTACGTAGGCAGGGGGTTGGAGTTGAAGACCTTCAAGGTCCCTTCCAACTGTTATTCTATTCTATGTTCTACTCTTGGTATACGCACATCTTTTACACCAAATGCCATGAGTGTGGCCGGGGAGGGGGAAGGGTGTCCCTTTGTGTCCGTGTATGTCCAACTATGTCGGTTCCTCCCTGCATCAGGGTAACAAACAGAGCGCTGCAACAAATACGATCGCGCTGCCCTTCCTCTGCTCCCACCCTCCCTTTCCTACCTGAAACAGCATTGAAAATTTCACTACCGTTTTTTTATGCGTAAACTCAGCCTGTGTGTGGTTTTATGCACACACGGAAGCACACACACAGGAACACATAAACGGCCTCGCTCCCTTCCTTCTCTCTTTTTTTTAAAATGAACTATGGAGAACCTACCGCCATTCATTCCCATCCCAGGCTCAGCAGCTCCCTCTTTCCCCTTCTTCCAATCACAACCCCGACGCTTTCTCGTCGGCGTTTCTCCTCCGTCCAATCAGCAGGCGCCTGAGGCTCATCTTTCTTCCAGGTCCCGCCCCTCCCCTGGTTACCGGAAGTGTGATGTGGCTCGTGGCGGCGCGTAACTATGGTAAGAGCGGCGTTCGGGAAAGAGGCCTGCGCTTGGGAACCAGGGTCGGCCGGGCCTTGTGGCTCCTTTGGCGGGCGGACCCTTTGGGAATGGCGTGATAACGCGCGTGGAAGGCCGCTTGGGCCCCTTTCCCCAGGGTAGCCTCTCCGCCTTTGGCTTTGCGAAAGAGGCCTAGCTGAAGGCGCCATGAAAGGTGATAGCTCAAAAAGGGAGCATCACTTTTTACTCCGTCGTCTTCTTCTTTGTGTAAACTACGGGTGGCGAAATCTTGGCTCGCCGAATAGCCTGGCTGGTTTGCGGCTCAAGAGTTTTGTGCGAATCTTTCCTTTGTAATTCAGGGTGCAGTAACACTGCGGTTTAAGTTAATGGTGGCTACAAATGGGTTATGTGGACACAACCCCCTATATGTATGCAGTAAAAGCGTGCCTTACCTCTGTGCCTACTGCTTTTACATTATTCAAAGAAGTGTAATACTTTTGGTATTTTTAATTGCATTTGTAATCAGTATTAAAAGCACTTGTGATCAATTGCACTTGTCGTTGTTGCAGTTTACTTTTGATTTTATAATCTCTAGCCTGATGTGCTAGCAAATATTTACTACATAGAATTGTCCACCAGTTCTAGAGATTCAAGGCAAAATATTTAGGTGCTTTGTTTGTTTCTAAAACACAAAGCAGAATCTACTATTTATCGAACTTGTACTGTGCTGCAATCTGATGATTCTCAGCACTTTGTGGAGTGTGCAATATGACAATAGTTAAAACATGGTTAATGTGATTTTTTTAAAATGACATACTCTCCCCCCCCCCAACAAAGACAGATTAGAGTCTGTAACTTAGTAATACATATAAGACATTTACATGGAAATAATTGTACTGCATTAAGTTGGGTGCCCTTCCATTTCTATTTAAAATAAGCTTGTATTATATATTTTGTGATGTCTTGTTTTATTACAATTGGGGCAAAAAATAGGGGACAAGAGTGGAAGAATTGTGACATTTAATTAGGTCAATTGTGTCACATATTTAATTACAAACTTAATTGCAGTATGGCAGGCAAACTTCATGGGAAATATTAGGTACTGAGTGCAGAGGTCCCTAAAAGAAGAAATGCATGCAATCTAAGCATGTCAAATGGCAAGAAAAATTGTCTTTTGAAAGAGATCCTTGGGAGGATTAAGAATTGTTTAGCAGCACTGATTGTAAGAACTACTTTTTTAGATCTGGTCTAGAAAAATTTCCCTTTTCGTTTTTACACTATGGCTACTTTGTACATCATGGTAAATGAAGTGTTTCATTTAAATGAAGATGTATTGAAGCTTCCAGAAGACCTGGGTCTTCACCCAAGCTTTTGGTGAGGATGACTGAAGCTTTTCTTTCTTTCCACTGGGTTTGTTATTCTGCCAATTCTACTTCTTTTGTTTTTATTCCCTTGTTTTTATCTGTGTCTGAAGTTACATGTTCAAATCCCTGCTTTTTTGGGTGCATAAGACAAGAATCTCAATTTCCACATTGTATGTTCACTATTCAAAATGGTATACTGGTAGGTCTGCTTGAGTAGGGGTTGGACTACAAGATCTCCAAGGTCCCTTTCAGCTCTATTCTGATTGATTGATCGAAAAAATAAGAATCCATTATGAGAGCAAACAAACCTGCTACAACAAATGAGACCACTAAGTATGAGTGTTACTAATTAGCATCAATTCTCCAAGACTTAAAGCACAAATCAACATGGCCTTTCTGAACCCAAACTAGATGTCAAGGATTATAGCTGGGCCTTTCTGCACATAAAGCTTATCCTGAGCTCTCCAGGTTTCATCTAAATTATACGTGACTTAATTCACTTGTATGTATGTCTGTATTGCACTTTGAGATACTGTTTTCGTGAGAGCAAAATCTGCCCCTTTCTCATAACTTTATACAGTCATCCCATTGAGAGGATATATTAGAATATTTATTTGTATCCCATCTTTATTATTTTTACCATCAAGGGGGAGAACATATCCAACATAACTTCCTCCTATTTGCTCTGTAACAACCACCCTGTGAGTTAGGTTGGGTTGAGAGAGAGTGATTGGTCCAAGGTCACACAGCCTGATTCATGGCTATGGTGGAACTAGAACTCAGTGTTCCCTGATTTTTAGCCTGGTATATTCCAATTTTTGCTTTAGAAGCCTAAGTTTGTAATGGTGGAATACGATACCCAACAAACTGTTTTGACTATTGAAATAGAATACAAACTAAGACTTTAATTTGCAAAGCAAATAATTTATGAATGATCTGAAATTCTCAATAATAGTTTGAAAAAGAAATTATCTAGTATTTCATTGTTCCTGATATACTAGAATTATAAATAGTAATAGGCTGTTAAATTTCTTTTTTTGTAATTATTTATGGGAAGAAGTAAATGAATATAGTAAAGAGAACTTTTACAAACTCAAGAGTAACTTAATATGTTATCTTTTTTTTCAGTCTGCGATCTTCAATTTTCAGAGTCTTCTGACAGTAATCTTACTGCTTATATGTACATGTGCATACTTAAGATCGTTGGCTCCCAGATTACTGGATAACAATAAAACAGGGTACGTAAATTTCTAGAACTTTGGTGAAAGGATATGCATGTAAGCTTATTTTTTACTTTTAATATTTAATTCTTTTGAAATTGACTCATTGATACAAATCATTGTTAATCCTCAAAAGCTTAATTACAATATAAGTCATAACCGCAAAACATTTTCATTTTCTTAAAATGGAGTCTGCCTTTCTAAGAAGTATGAGATTTCACTATTTAGACCATTAGAGAAAAGATTTTTAAAGTTAATGTTATCCCCAGTGTTCTATATTGAGTTTTTATTATTATTTTATGGAGATTTTACAATTATGTGGTTTTATTTGGCATTTTAAAGACTGTAAATAGCTGAAACTTAGTTTGAAGCTGACAATGTACAAATCACATACTAAATGCATAAAATAACTTACAATTTTAATACTTATTCAGTAAAATGCTAATTAAGCTAAAATGCCTAATCTAAAAACCTTCTTTCTAAATAAAACTTTGTACATATCATTTTAAAATAGGCAATATAAGTAGCACATCCTTTCTAGAACTCATTCTATATTTTTGACATCATGCCTTTTCTTTGAAACTCAGGACTTTAAGAATGATTGCAGCTAAATTGAATTTCCAAGCAACCTGATATGAAGAAGGCCATTAGGCTTAAAAAGCCAAATTAAAAAATAGCCAATCTTTACAATTTAAACATATTTTAGTATACTACAATCGTTAAATAATTTTCTCTAAAGCATTAATGATAAAAATTTGGCTACAGCTTTTAGAAACCTCTGGAATCCACATCTAAGTGATACATTCCTCAGTGCATGAGGGGACAATCTTGGGACCTTTTAAGGAGTCCTTGGTTTGTCTTTTCCTTACAAAGCCAACATTTGACCCTATCTACCTGAACAACTTTTGTCCAGTCTCCCATCTTCCCTTTTTGGGAAGGTCTTGGAAAAAGTGGTTATTCGGCAGCTACAGGGGATCCTGGTTGACACAGATTTTCTGAACCCCTTTCAGTCAGGAGTCATACCTGGCTGTGGAGAGGGAGAGCTTCACTGCATTCACGGATGATCTCTGATGGGAGCAGCAGCCATTCTTGCTGCTCTTGAACTCTCAATGGCCTTTGACAAAGTGCAGCAGTGAGAGCAGACTTTGGGGGCCCTAGATTGGGTCATTGCACCTCTGCTCTGAGAACTTCACTGGCTACTGATCTGCTTCTAAGTGCAGTCCAGTTAATTATGACCCTTAAAGCCCTTAATGGCATATGTCCAGGCTACCTGATGAACCTCCTTATTCCATGAGGACAAGCCATTCCTACTTATGCCAGCAAAGGGAGATTACTTCAGATCCAGTTGGTCGAACAACTCTATCGGGATTCAGAGTAAGAGCCTTCTCTGCTGCAGCAGCTGCCCTTTGCAACATATTACCCTCTAAGATAAGATCTGTCCCTACCCTCCTATCTTTCCACATGAGCCTAAGATCTGGCTCTGACATTTGGCCTAGAAACTAACGGTTGCATTGATGGCAGATCACCCCACCACTTTCTCTCTGTTCTCCACCCATCCATCTTCTTGGTATTCTAATTGAAGTATACTTGTTGTGTTCCCTTTTCATTGTTTATTTCATGATTGTATTGTTTTACTTCTGTTTACACTCCTTTCATTTTCTTCCTTTTTATTGTAAGCCACCTAAAGTAATCCCATGGCAATCGACAACAAATAAATTTAACAAATAAATATATAAAATAAATACATTAATGCTTTAATGAGCTTTAGGTTATTCTGCTGTATCATATGACTTGGTGTTATTATAACAATAGGCTATAATATCCATTTTGAGCTAAATGAGCAAACTTAAGATTTACAAGGCAATACTTAAAATTATGCATGTCACTTTTTATGCTGCATGTAGCAATTCAAAAGCATTTTATGAGCATGAAAAAACATCAGCAGATTTACAATTCCTTAAAAATAAGTATTGGGATATTAGTCATTACTATTATATCTGTAATATTGCAATTGGCATTTAATCATAGTGAAAATATAAAATTGTTTCTTACAATTAATGTTTTCAGATTATTGGGCATATTCTGGAAGTGTGCCAGAATTGGTAAGTAGTGTCTAATTTCTAGTCATTCATACATATACATGCATGCATACACTGTTGTCGAACAATACAATTCAGTATAACATTTAAGCATGTGTAAATTTGTTAAAAAATGCAAATTGGTGGTAGTATTAGTTCCCACACTCTGTTCACTTATTTATCAAATTTATACGGCTACCATAAGAAATTATTCTGGCCAGTATGTGTGTGTGTGTGTGTGTGTGTGTGTGTGTGTGTGTGTGTGTACATATATATATATATATACATACATTATATTTATATTTATATATATATATATATATATATATATATATATATATATATATATATATATATATATATATATATATATATATATATATATATATATACATACATACATACATACATACATACATACATACATACATACACACATACATACACATATCAAACGCAGTCATATTTTAGAAAGCCTCAAGCACACATGATTCAATCAGCCACTGAGCCACCTGGAGATCTCACTGGCCCCTGAGACCCCCCCCCCCCCCCAGGCCTGATGACAAAGCTGGGCCTTGAGGTATTTCCAGAAAATGAGGGATGGAGCTAATCTCACATCAGATGCGTAGGGAGGAATATTTCATAAATATATGAAATAGCAGAGAATGCTTGCATTCCTTGGGCCTGCCAAGTGTAGTTTCCTGAGAGATTGGACCCACAGCATCCTTCTCTTGCTAGATCTGATGAGATGAGCAAAGGTAATTGGGGAGAGGTGGTCCCTCAAATAACCTGGCCTCATAGCATGGAAGGCTTGAAAGATCAGAAACCATGTCTTAAATTGGATGTAAGCATAGCATATGCTGATCTAGAAGCAGACATAACTGCCCATGCTGCTATGTTTTACATTAGCTGAAGTTTCTGGATACTGCTCAAGGGCAGCCCCATATAGAGCATTTTACAGTAATCCAATGTTGGGGTGATGTGACTAGGATATGAGTAATTGTGAACAGAGCCTCCCCTCTCCTGATCCAGAAATAAGTATAATTAATGAACAACACAAAGCCGTAAAAAAGCCCTCTTAATCATGACTTCTACCTGCAGGAACTTCCAGACACTGGGATAAGACATCCATTTTTTTCCTTCCATTTAATTCTGTCCAGTGCTCAGAGATTTCCTGAATCTCTTAGTTTTCTCGATAATTGCCTCCTTCATAAGGTTAAAAGAAAGTTACTAGCCCAGTCACCCAGCTGGCATTGTGTCTAAGGCAGGACTAAAATTCATACTCTTCCATTTCTAGCCTGATGCCTTAACCACTGCACCAAATTATCTCAAGTTATCAGCAATATCACTTAGCATATTGATGACACTTCATGATTTTTTTGAGTATTTGAGTATTTTGAGTATTTTATTAAATTTATATGCCGCCCTTTTCCCTAGGGGGACTCAGGGCGGCTCACAACTTAAGAGGGGGGAAAAGCAAACTTTAGACATATAGAACAATACAAATTTAAAAAACACAACATTCATACCATTCGGGCGGGTTACAATCTTAGTCCCAGGCCTGACGGGATAGCCAGGTTTTGAGGGCTGTGCGGAAGGTCTGGAGGGTGGTGAGGGTACAAATCTCCACGGGGAGATCGTTCCATAGGGTACCCTATGGCACCCCATATAGGGACCAGGGATGGAATCTTTCCTCCCCATTAACCACCATTTGGAACCAAACATGGAGAAAGGGGGTGAACCAACAAAACCAGTACTGCCAATTCCTTAAGCGGATCAAGAAAGACACCATGATTGACAGTATTGAGAGCTGCAGAGAGGTCAAATAGAGCAAGGATAGGTGTTGCTTGATTTGCGAAGATAACTTCATCCTCACTGTATGCCAAGATATTATCCATATATTTTTAAAAAATTACTTGGATCCACTGATATTAAGGCTGATTTTCTTTGATTTAGAGAATAACTATACATGATCTTGTACTTCTGTATTAACAAGACAGATTTCTGGTCTATTTTAAAAACATCAGATATCAAACAATGCACAGCATAGCTGATTCTTGGACTAATTTTTACAGAATGCTCGATTTTGCCTTAAAATCATAGTTAAATATGATTGAAAGTTTCAGCACTATAATCTCTCACCATTTTTGTTTTGTACATCAGTAATCTTTAGGCATATATGTGCACACACAGAGATCCATCTTTCTATTCTGTGTATGAGGGAAAAGATTATGTCTTTCTACTTTTGTCCTTGCACACAAATGGGGAAGATCGGATTGCAGGAAAAGGTTAAATGAAGTGTCCTAAAAACAATAGTTTCCCAGTGCTGGAAGCTAGGCGACTTGCTGTTTTGCATGACAAGTGCTTGTTATTTGTCAACAAACCATATATTACCGAGTTGGGCCTTTAGAAATAATTGGCATTGTATGATCCTGTAAGTTACACATAAGTGTCTTTCTTAGAAATCTAGATGCCTTTAAGTATTTTGACTGGATTTTTTTTCCCTTTTGATTATTTTAACACTTTATATAAATTTTCATTAATGCAAAATGAAACTGCTACTTTTACTTAAGTAGTCTTTTAAATGTTCACACCTTTCAGACAAGCTGTTCCCTATTTGTAAAGTATTGTTAACAGACAAGTAATCCTAATGGATGATGAATGCTTTCTTCAAGAAAATTAAGAACAGGAAACTTCAACACATGAATATTATGAGGTGGACTAGCTCAATATTAATTCTAAACAGTTATGAAATTGCATATGTTAATTCATTATATATAATCTGTCAAGTAATGATGTCTCATAATATTAATTTTGATAATCTTGCTTTAAAGATACAAATGGTGAATTGTTCTGGCTGAGGAAAAATTACCTGTTGCAAAGAATATAATTATATTTAGTTATTGTGCCAATATTTTAAAAGTGTATAAACCATTTTATTTATCAGGCATTTAGATCTTTAATTAAAGAAAAATACTTTAATTATTACCAGTGTGCTGCTTAATTTATCAAAAGAATCTTTGGTGTGTGTGTGTGTGCGCGCGCACGTGTGTGTGCAATTTACGAGTTGTGGAAAATGTGGATTTCGGAGAATTTGTGGATTAACTGTTACAACATTTACACCTGAATATGCCATCAGCCATTCTTTTATTGTATTCACATGCAGACTTAGATAGTAGTATTTTATTCCATTCAAATTAGGGGGGGACAGCTTGCTTGTATAAAAAGAGTAATTCAGTATTGTTTCTTCTTCCAGGTGAACGGAAGAGCCCTTACGTAGCAGTATGCTGTATTGCAATGGCTTTCAGTATTCTGTTTGTACAATAAAAATTGGAAAATGTTAAGAACATACTGCTGTCAATTTGCAATCAAATAAAAGACTTTAAGAAATAGAAGACAAAAATTCATTCTCCACCTCAATTTCTTTGGACAAGAAAATTTTCTGTTTCAGTATTTTTGGTTAAAGAGCAGTGATGTTGGAAAAAATACAGCTACTAATCAATTCTTTTGAATGGATAACCTTTATTTATGTTAATTATTCTATATTTCAGTAAAGGCTTTTTAAGAGTACAACAGTGAGTTATGTCTGCTAATGTTGATTTGATGTTAATTCCAAAATCCTTTTAAATGCTTTTTATTTAAAAGTCTTTGTTTTTTTCATGTTGTTTTAGGAAAAAGTATTTAAATTATAGACAAGAATAAAGTAAAATTGTATCATAAAAGAAAACAGATACAGATAGTCCTCAACTTATAATTATTGATTTAGTGAGTATTTGAAGTTACAACAACATGGAAAAAAAGTGATGACTGGTCCTTACGCTTACAACCTTTGCAGGATCCCTACGGTCAGGTGAACAAAATTCAGGCATTTGGTAACTGGCATCTATTTACAACAGTTGTGGGGTCATGTGATTGCCATTTGCAACCTGATCTTCAATAAGCAAAGTCAATGGGGAAGCCAAATTCATTTAATGATCATGTGATTTCCTTATCAACTGCTGTGATGGCAAAAAAGTTTGTAAAATTAGGCACAATACACGTAACAGCAACTTTGCTTAGCAATGGAAATTCTGGTCCCAGATGTAGTCATAAGTCAATAACTAACTGTACTACTGTAAGAGAGAGTTAAACTTAAAACTATTTGGGACAGAAGATTTCAAATCCATTTCATGATAGCTTTTGTGATTGTTACATCTATAGGTTTTACACATTATAAAGTACATGCAATAGAAAATTTTAAAAAAACTGCATTCTATTATGTCTTTATTAAACAAACATTTATATGTAATACAGTCAACTGTTAATATTTACGGTATGTTTCACCTTGAATCTGCTTTTTAGTAAACAATTATATAAACTTACTTATGGTTGTCAACTATTCGGACTTAAATTTCATGCATGTATTTCTGTCATCTATTGGGAAATGGAATACAATCTGGATTTTTTTTTTTTAGAAACATCCAAATATTGTCTTTTAATTACTTCACCAGTATTTATCAGTACTTTATTATAGCACTTCAAAAACTGAAAGAACAATATTATCTTAGTGTTCGCTGAAATTATCTAATCTGATCTCTTATTTGCCTATTACCTACCTAGTGTATCAGTATAATTGTACAAATACTCCTTTGACTTTTAACTTAGTTTACAAATCACGAGAAATGTTTTATGATCCTTAAATATAAATTTATACAAATTATGTTCTAAATTACAGCTCTACTATGAAAATTTTATTATGAAATTGATTTTTCAAATTATTACTATACAGCTGGTCCTCATTTAATAATCACTCATTTAGCAACCATTCTAACTTGTGATGCCACTGAGTAGTACTTATGGTCTGTCCTTGAAGTTCTGACCATTGCAGTATTCCCATGTTACATTATCATAATTTGTGACCTTCCCCAGAAGGAAGTCAGAAATCGTAATAACATGAGATCCTTGTTTAATTATCTGCTGAGATCTCAATCATGGTAACCGGGACTACCAGAACTGTTGTCAGTAACTAGCAAGGTTGTCCATATCATTAGCAACAGAAATTCCAGTGCCAGTTTCTGTTATTAAGCAAGGATTACTTGTAGATTAATTTGAAGGAGCATGAGAAGAATAAAGCAATATTATGAAGTAGATATTGTTAAACATTGAAAATGATACAGTATGGTATTAGGAATATGAAGACATTTAGCATTTGGTAATTTTTACACTGCAGGTAGTCTTTAGTTAACTGTTTAGTAACCATTTGTTATGATGAAAAAGTACTGTAACTTTGCAACCCATCCTCTCACTTATAACTGTTGCAGGTGTGTAAACCAAGGGAAAGCTGAAGATCATTAGGGTTTTATGTAGTGGCTGCTTCATGTAAATATCAAATTATTGGTCCCAATTGTGGTCACTAAACAAGGATTATCAATATTAAGGTGTAAATTGCATTGTGAAATTAGAGGTGTTGGGGGGGGAATCTGCTTTGCAAGCATTGTAAAACAATCATGCATGCAATATTTTCAAAATATGTAAGAAATGATGTATTGTGTAGTAAGTGATTATAATAATTCTAAGGAATAATTGTGCTACATGATGCTCTTCAGAAGCTTACCAGTTTGGAGGAATGATAAATTCTATTTTAATTTAAAGTCTGGTAAAGAAGATAATGATACCAAGAACTACTTCCTTAAATGATGCCTAAATGGAATGTTCCATTCCAGGTATTTAGAAGGATTTTAAAATATATTTTTCTTGAACAATTCAGTTTGAGATTAGAAGAATATTTTACATTCCTTGAACAGAACCTCACTGAGAATGAGAACTCTAGAAAGACATGGGAAGTTCATACTGGTTATTCCTCCCTCTCCCCCTCCTGTATCTGTACTTTTACATCTTAATACTTGGAGCACAACTTTTAGTTGTAAAGTACTACAATAGTCTATTTTCACTAAATCACCTTTTAAAAAGTTCTTTTAAAAACTATATTTTTAAGAGAACTGGTTTGTTTAAGTAATGTATCAGAAGGTTCGGAAGCTAAGTGGTGGGGGGTGGGGAACATTTTCAGAACCTTCATAACTTGCTTTCATATTTTCAGATAACATGGTCTTCTATAGTCATCAGTATTTGGGATTATAATCCAAACCAGCACACCTGAAAGATGTCTGGTTTGGATCTTACAATATCTTAATGTAAAAACTATAACATGTACTAAATCTGGAGGAGATACATTCATGTAATTCCTTTACAACTTGAATAATTAGCATAACAAGCCAGTGTAGATAAATTGTTTGCATGTTAATCTGCGTAGTATAATCCCAAAGAGTTGCAAAAAAACAACAACTTTAAGAATTGTCAAAACTTCCTATTGAATATGTAGCAATTATTATTATAAATGATGGCAGTAGTCAAAGAAATGCGTATTTTACAAAAGACCAAAAGTGCTGCTTGTGATAATTTTTTATCTTTCTTTGATAGAATTACTCTATTGTAATTAAAGTGAATATTCTTATTTTCCTAAATGTTTGTCTATTATTTAGTTTCACTTGTGGCAAACAATTATTTTACAATTTTCACCTATATTTAAAAACTTTAAATTTAAAAACTTTTTAAAAATGACATTAATCATAGAAAGGTAGAATGGAGGTTTAGATTTATCAAGTCTGCAATACTACTTAAATGTTTCAATGAATAAACATTGATAAAATGTTAAGTGAAATATCATTTTTCAAACTTTTCTGTAAATGGATTTTATATTTGCAAGGTCGGAGAGAAGGTTCTATTCCAGTGTAGTAATATGAATAATTGTTTTCACTGCTTCCATCATTTTTTTCACTTTTTTAAAAAAAAAGTACCCATTTTACAGGTGAAACACTTTTTATAAAATACTCATTGAAATACAATAGTTAGAAAAGCAGCACAAATTTATAAATAATTATGTTACTACATGAAAATGTAACGAGGGACAATGTATCTTGCTTTAACTACACATCGATGCCTCTAATGTGAAAAAGCTAGACAACTAGTAAATCTTGTTTAGTATTAAAAAGTAAAGAGGAAATGTTCAATTTGTTAAACAAACCACTTGGTCTGAAAGATAATCTCTGCATATCACATGTTTGGCAAAATATACTCTTTCCTGTAGCCAAGTTTATGAAAAGATATAACCATGTGGGAGTAACAAAATTTGTAAAAATTAACATGTTTGTTTCCATCATAATGATAGTTTGGAGAGGGGGAAAATCAGTTTTATGTGAAGAACTGAACGTTTGGTTTCACCCTTCTGTCTGACCCCATTCTCTTCCTCATTTATTTGGACCTAAATCTACCACACTTGAGCACCTGTTTCCTGTAGCAATCCTTATGGGCTATTGAAATGTATTTTTATACATTTTCAGTTACTGTTTTTTCTCTGAGATGGGAAAGAAAAGCTTTTTTTTAAACACCCTCAAACTTGAAAAAAAATTAGTATTTGTTCATGGTATCTTAACTGGAGTCAAGAAAATATTTCCTAATCTCAAATAATTTGGAAAACGTGTATTTGAAAAAAGGCAAATTGCTGTATTCAAAATTAGACTGCATGATCTCTCTGTCATAATTAGTATATTTCACATTGTATTGCTCTGGTTCAGAATAGAAGCTTCCAATCCGAAGATGAGCAATGCAAGTTGCAAAATGGCACGAGAGCGGCGTACCAGCTTTCCTGGCGCCAACAACAGACACTGCGATTTTCAAACTGAAAAATTGGCACAAGAGTGGCGAACTGGCTCTCCTGGCTCCAAAAAGCAAAAGCACGGCTTTTGGAGGCTAGCCCAAGTGATCGGGCAGTATCTCCAAGCTGCAAGGACTCCCTGGAACTTGAATTAGTGGAGCCAATTGAGTTTTGTTGTGGCGGTTCTAGCCGGTGGCCAGGGAAAATCAGCACACACGCCTGCAGCCGACTAAATGGATCGGGAGACACCAAAATACAACCCAAATATTCTGCTCAACTAAATTGATGAAAGAGCTGTTGATTTTTTGGAAAATCCAGGCTGCTGAGATAACTTTTGATTTAGGCTGAGCTGGAGAAATATTGATTATGTCTCTCTAAGATAGACTGAGTTGAAAAAACAGCTCCTTCAAGCAGAGGAGGCGTGGTCAAGACTTTTCTAACTCAGTCTCTGGGCAAACAGACAAAAGTTAACCCATGCTTGGATTCTCCCTTAGCACACACAGAACAACTTTTCAGGTAAGCCAATGGTCTTTTTGGGTAAGTTTGAGGTATTGCATGTAAGTATTCTTTTATTCCAAACTTGCATGCTAGGAATAAAAATATGCTAAATATTGTTAGGATACAATGTGAGATTAGTTAATAAAGTTGATAATGGACTGGAAGTGGATCTGATTACACTAGGGGGTAAATAGGTTTTGGGTTTCTCTCCTTTTATAAGCTTTAAATATAAAAAGACACAATTTGCCTCCAGTGCATATTATAGTTTCTCTCTCTTCAGGCTGGCATCCTCTCCATTAGTGACAGTTTAAATGTGTTTATATATTTAAAATAAAAGATAGCTTGTATAGTCCATATATTTGAATATATTACAGAGATGAATATATTACCAGAGGTGTAGTTCCTTTCTGATTATTTCAAACTGGATGCCAGCTTATTTCAGTTAACTTTGGGATGACAACTTCAGTCAAGTCCAGAGATGCTGGGAATTAGGTAGTATATAAATTAATAAATTAATATGAATGCTCGCAGAGTCAGCCAATGGATTTGGCATTTTAATCCACCTATGGAGTCCTTTCCAAAGTATCTAGGATAGGCAAATTTTGCTTTTCCATGGTGTTAAAGGTATCTCTACAGGAGGTAAGCTGTTCCAAGTAAACCTGCCTTTTACAATTGATTGATGATGATTTATCAGTACCAATGGTGTTAACATGATCTCGTTGGACTTGATTTGTAGTAACATTATTTCTTTGCTTTTAATATTTGTATATTTTTGACAGCAATGCCTTTTCTCTCAGTAATCTTGCAGTTGCTGACCTGTGATTGCAGAGTCCTGTAGCCCATCAAATGTCCAAAAACTCCCAACACCTAACACAGTGCTTGTTGACTCAAACAATGACCAATCCAAATAATGGGTTTCTGTAAACTAAGTCTCACCACTTTGTTTATGGGAGAGACACTCTTCATCTGGTTCCTCTGATGAGACCTGTCCATTATGGTTCAATCTCTGGCATAGCTCTCATCTTCCTCAGAACACATTAACCACATCACGGTTTATTCAAATACATGTAAGTGTACCACCAGTTCCTCTTCACATTTTAAATGGAGAAATAGATGTGTTTGTTTGTTAGTCAGTCCAGGATGACTGACCGGTTGTTTCAGTGTACATAAACTTTGGCTTAAATATAGTTTAAGTCAACAAGTATTTTGTTAGGTTTGACTCTCATGAGATTCTGTAGGTACGTACTATCATGTTTTATCAATAATATTTAAGATATATTGTGATGTGGTTTTAATGAATAAAAAAACAAAATGTGTGTGTCTTTTAGTGTGGTTTGGGGTAAAAACCAGAGCATTTAAAAAAAGGTGGGGGGTTATTCTGGATAGTAACATTTTGCACAAAGCAGAATTGTACACAATGGGTGCTCTAAGAGTTGAATGGTATTCTCTGGTTTCTCTTCCTGTAAGACTGCTTCAAAATTCTCTTCTGGGTGAGTGATACTAAAATTGCAGATGGGATGGAGAATTGCCAAAAATCACTTCCTTCCAAACTATTCACTAGAGCATCCACTTGAAAGAACTGGAGCCTCCACTAAATCTCACTTTTCTGCTCATAGAATAGCAGCTTGATCCAATCCACTATATTTGGACTTATTCTAAATATTATTTTACACACATAAGACAGGAATTTGAACATGATTATCTATTCACTGAAGTTGTAACAATTATGTAAGATCTGGTATGAATACAGAGTTCAGTGGTCTTAGTATATTTACTACTGTTGTAAAAAGAGACCTGTGATAGTTCTTTCTGTTGTTTTACTTTCTCCCAGAACAACAAATATTCTTTTGAAAATGCCTCCTCCCTTGAGGAGGCAATGTTCATTGCAGTAGTTCTGAAGAGCTGGTTTCTCTTGTAAAATTTATGTCTAGAAATTGCTGTTCACAAACATGGCACATATGAGAATATACGCATGGAAGTGCAGGAAAAAAAACAACTGATTTCTCTTCCCACACATGTTTTGGACAGTGAGACATAACTACTGTGATTTATAGCACTTTTAATGCTAGGTTTACAACAACATTACTCTGCATCTGATTGTTACATATTATTCTGAAATAAAACAGTTCCTAATTTTACAAGGTAGAGCTTTTCAAGCCTTGATGAGATCAAACATTTGTAGAAATCTGAGGGAGGAGGCAGACATTCTTTTTTCCAGGCATTAAGGAGTCTTACTAGGATAGAGTTGAAAAATGATCCACCTCAAAGGCAATTTCTCTTTTCCTTTATTTTTCTGAGAAGAAATAAAATTTATGTAGAGGTCTTCCATTTCTTCTTGCAGACTGATTTCATTTGCCTGCAATAACAGCCATATTTAAAACAATGGCATTGTTTCTCAAACTCGGGATAGGAATAATAGTAGTTTTGTTTATTATTTCTTTTATTTATATTCCACTTTTATTTATTTTTTTAACAAAACCTCAAGACAGAAAAAATTGAATATCCTTCCTCCTCATATATTCCCCACAACAGCTCTTTGAGGTAAATTGGGCTGAGAGGAAAAAAATGTCTGGCCCACGGTACCCAGCTGGCTTTCATGGCTAATATGGGACCAGAACTCACCTGGTGTCTTAACCACTAGACCAAACTGGCTCATATTGTGGCTTGTTGGCTGCTGGCCCTTCCAGCAGCCAAATCAGATGAGGCAGAGTGGGAGTCAGTGCCAGCATCAAGGCAACCTGAGAGCTCCATTGGGGAACAGGGAATGGAGCTGTCAGAGATAGACACAGAGGTGACCACCCATCAGCCCTCAAATGGAGAGTCAACAACCCCAGGTCTGGAGGTGGCTGATGAGGAGGAGGAGGAACAACTGGGTCCAGTGTCTGATGCGTGGATGCACAGAAAGCAGAGAAGAGAAGAGCAGTGGAAATCTATGGGCCAATTCTTGGGACGGAAGACCACTGCTAGCAAAGCCCCACCCTAGCTCTGGGGTTCAAAGGCAAGGGATGGAGATTAATAGATGTGGCTGACAACTATTAGTCTCCCTGTCGGACAGACTTGTTAGCCTGCTGTGAGAAAGAGAGACTTTTTTCCGGGGATGCTGCTGCTCTTAATAAAGGAAACATTCATTTAACTAAAGAGGGTTTGTCTTGTTTGGGAGCCAGGTCAGAACAATAGAAATATAATAAAGCAACAATTTGTAATTGCAATATAACATAATACTAAATAAGAACTCTAAACCAGAAGTTCTTGATCTTTTTGTGATCTTTTTGGAAGTCTAATGAAACCAACACATTCCAAACATATTTGAATTTATGAAATAAAATGCATAGATACAAATTACAAAAGATACCATTTCTGCTGAAATTCTGTTATCAAGTTTTTAAAAGTATGTAACGCAGTAATATATATTCCTTAGTACGGTAATTCACTAAATCAATAATGATGGTATCAATTGTAGGGAATATTAATTTTACATTGTTAGATTTATGGAAATTAATAAACATTTTTTTAGAATCTAGAGGCCCTAAATTAGTTTACCTACATACATCATTGAATAAAACGCTGCATTTTATTTAGAGAGGAACATAACTAAAGTTACGAAATTTTCCCATCCAAGTTCATGGATCCACTGAATATCTCCAAGAGATTCCTGAAGCAAATGTTAAGAATACCTTGGACTATAGTAAAAGATCTACAATTTAAAACATTAACCACCACCAGGCATAAACAACATACTGGCCACCAAGCAGCCTTGTGCAGTCCACCAGCATTTTTTAACAAAACTCAAATTCACTACTGCCAAACGTTGCTGTCCCACAAAATTATGCTATTAAGTGCCTCCAACACTTCAAGGCCATACTCATTCCACCAGCTCCATTGCTTTTGCAATTCCACTAGACATGAGACAATTGGTGCACCAGGTGTCCATTTGCAGCCCACAATTATTTTTAATACACTTTCCCTCTACAACAGTGGGTCTCAATCTTCCTAATGCCACGACCCTTTAATACAGTTCCTCATGTTGTGGTGACCCCCAACCATAAAATTGTTTTATCTTTTCCGTATTTTTTCCCCGAAAATATGTGTTTTCTGATGGTCTTAGGCGACCCTTGTGAAAGGGTTGTTCGACCCGCAAAGGGGTCCCGACCCACAGGTTGAGAACCATTGCTCTACAAATTGAGCAGGACTCCTCTAGGCATTCAAAATAATATTTATTTGTTTAAAAGCAACTTCATAGGGATCTGCGCAAAAAAAACCCCATTTTGGTGTATTTTCAACTTTTGCGATCTTGTTCCCAGCATAATTCTCATTGGAGTCTGTTTCAAAGAACCAGAGCCAGGTTGGACACATCAACATAAAATATTAATTTTTGATAGTATGAAAATAATGGGGGGGGGGGAGTTGGCCATATGAAAATAATGAAAAATGAACAACAATTTGTAAAAACTGATTTTTTTCCAAAAGCTTTCTTGGTACATTATGGAATTTTTCCAGGATTTTTTTTCTTTTGTGATCTAGCCAAAGTTCTGAGCTTGTCAGATAGTCACCATTTGATAATATGACCAGCTGTAATGGATTAATTTCTGAAAGAAGAGACTCAGGAAAGGGCTCCCAGGCAGATTAAAGAAGGTGAAAATGATTTTGGGGTATAAAATAAAACTGTATCTTTTGAAGTATGGCTATTCTACCTTTACTTATTTTATAAATCTGCAAAGAACAAAAGTTGTATTTCACTTTAACCTCTCTAGAATGCATTTTTAATCTCATCTTTATTTAAACACAACATTATCATTTATTTCATATCTTTTCACATGCTTTCTTTTGACCTCGAGTTTACATGAAGTAATAATATCTCCAATAATATTGGATACTGATGTATTTTTCTAGCTCTAGATATTTTGATACTTTTGTGGGATCAGGTGGAAGGATTTATTTGTTTTCCCAATAAATTTCCCTAACTTCCCAATAATCAAAGATGTATTTGCTTTAGAAAATTAATCCGATATGGATTGAAAAATAAAGGCAAGGAGGAATATTCTGTTTAGCCCAAGAACCTGCCATTTTAATAGGTGCAAAAACAAAAGAGGTAATTCTGAGAGGGGGACAGAATTCAGATTAGTTCAGATTAGATTAACAGAGTTGGAAGGGAGTTTATAGTCATCTAGACCAAGCCCCCCCCCCACTTAAGCAGGAGACCTTAAACCATTTCTAACAAATGGCAGTCCAATCTCTTCTTGAAAATCTGAAATAATTAAGCTCCCATAACTTCCAAGGGCAAGCTGTTCCATTGGATGATTGTTCTCACTGAGTTCCACCATGTAATTCTCTCTGTGTGTGTGTGTGTGTCTGTGTGTCTGTGTGTGTGTGTTTATGCCTTCAAGTCATTGTTGACTCCTGGTGACTGTCTGGATTTTCTTGGCAAGATTTCAGAAGTGGTTTGCTGTTGTTTGCTTCCTAGGGCTGAGAGGATATGACTGGCCCAAGATCACCCAGCTGGGTTTTCATTTAAGTCAGGACTTGAGCTCATGATTTCCCAGTTTCTAGTCTGGTGCCTTAGCCATCACACTATCCCAAACTGACTCTCTATACATTTTTGGGACATTTGAAAGTATGTAAAATAATGAACCTGTTACAAATAGAATACTTGTCTGCCTTCAATAGAAACATCCCTTTTTATGCTGCTTTCTCTACTATTCTAATGAAGGTTTAAATACTCAGCAGTAGAACTTGGAGACATGAAGTCTGCAAAACAAAGGGGAAATTATCTTCTACTACATATTTTTCTATCAACAGAAAACAAATATTGGATTACAGTCTAAATTTTGAAACATTTTTACAGCATTTAAAAAATCCTCTTGCCTTTACAATTCTTTTTTAAAATATTGTCATTCTTTAAAATAACCATTTGGAAATGCTGAAAGAACCTATTTGTCATCATAAGCTTTCAAAACCAGGGAATTAACTATTAGACACAAAAGGCTCTTGTTTAACTTTGTTGAGCTATCATATTGGACGTTTCAGATAAAACAGACCTCCAGGTGATTTTAGATGGGATTTTTTAAAACCCATCAGATAAAGAACATGTACATTAAAGTTTATGGCATGGTCCTAAAATTGCCATGCCATAAATAAACTTTTTAGTTCAAAGGAAAAAGAAGATGGTATATAGAAGAGAAATTAAAATTATTGTTAGCTATAAAACAATCAGTAACTTGGTATCTAATTTTTTCTCAACTATGTTCTTTTTAGAATCCTCAGATCTTCATATTAAGAAGGCAAATGTTAAATTAGCTTGACTGAAACATTAAACATGAAAATAACATGTGCAATTAACATATTTTAACAAAAAAGTGTATATTCAAGCTTTAGTTTTGAGATGACTATAAGCTGTATTTTGAGTCTTTTAGAATATGCTTCCAATTGCTGCAACTCATCAAATTCACAAAGCAAGAGGCTCACATTGAACATGATCAAGAAACATTTAATTAGAGAATTTTAATAAAAATTGTCCATTCACCTCACTGGCAAAAAAGAAGCTTAATTTGTAAAGCAGAAGCCTAATTTCTTTTTAATTTACATCTACAAGTGGAAGGAATGTATACAGTTATGGAAAAGAAGATCCAAGTAGAGTCGTGTGTGTGTGTGTGTGTGTGTGTGTGTGTGTGTGTGTGTAGGATTAATTTGTAAAATGTAGCTCACAAAGCTAGTTTTGCAAGTCTTTTGTTCAAATCCAAGAATAAAACAGTCATATGGATAGGAAGTTGAAATATCAAAAGGCAAGAAAGAAAATTTTATTAGTATTTGAAATGAAATAATGAACCATTCAAATGTCAGGAAACGGGGAATTCCTTTCACTTTTTTTCAGGGAACATAAGACAAAGCAGTCCTATTAATGTTGCCATCTTCTGCTCCTTCGTCTACTATCCTTTGATCAACCTTTCGGCTTTATTTCTTCATGACAGCATCTGAGATAAAGTATATCACATCTGTTCCAGAAACCAATGCACAAAGTATTAAATTTATTTTAAAATATGATTCTAAGATAATAGAATTTTAATAAGACTAAAATTTCTCACTAGTTACCTACAGTATGTTCATCTGTTGCAAAATAAAATTATTTCATATTCTACATATACACATAAACATACACATACATATATACATATGTATGTATGTATGTATGTATGTATGTATGTATGTATGTATGTATGTATGTATGTATATACAGTTATTTTGTGGCTCAATATATTCCTTATTGTTTGCCAACAATAGAATTTTCCTGAATATATTTAATTCAAGGTACATGCAAGCAAAAATCCATTCCCTTCTCCCCTGCTGCCATTTTGATGTATATTATCAGAAAAATATATTTCTTGTACTATTTCCCTTGTTCACTAAATGGAGACTTCCAGTGTTTTCATACTTGTCTAGGAAAATGTATATGAATGAAATCTTTCTGAAAATCTGTTTACTAATCCAATTAATTACTGCAGAAAGCAGCAGAATAATATCATCAAAATTTGCAGATATTTGCTAAGCAATCAAACACTTTCTAGTTAAATTCCTGAGATGCAATTTGAACACTAAATCTTATTGCTAGGAGACAATAGCTTGCTTCCCAGCTGGGCTGTGACATTTCTTTCCAGGAATCCAATTTACATGACAGGGTTCAAATGTGCTGCCACTTAAAAGCCTGAAATGGAATAATTAGGTGTAACTCTAGAATATAAAGTTCTTTTCCTTATCTTCTGACATTCTTACAAATTTAATTCTCACTGGCATCTGCTACGTTTTCAGCAATCCTCTTTTTTTTCCAGCCTAGGGACATATGACAGCTGACAGAGGAAGGAGCAGTGATCCAGGTATCAGAAAAAGGTGCAGCATCTGGACTAATAACAGAATAAAGAATGTGTGATAAAATACAATTAAGCCAAGTCTTCCTTTCCTTCTTAAAATGTCTGCAATTTGGCACAGTTTTGAAATATCTTGTCTTATGCATAGTATTTCGCAAAATATCTGTGGCCTCATCAGAAAAAATTAGAAATGAACACAATCTCCTTACATAAATTTCCAAACATATCATAAAATTGGAAGGGGAAAAAAGAGAGGAATCTGGATGTAGTGGGTGGTGCGAATGTTTCCCCTATTTAGTGTATAAGAAGAGGCATCCCACAATGTTAAAATGTTGCATTAGATCCAAGGTAAACTTGACAGTCTGAGTTAACAAAAAAAGAGTTGAGGAAGTTTTGTTGTTAAGTCCTCCATGGTCAAGAGGAAAAGGTAACTTGATGTTTCTTATCATCCATCCTTCCACCTACCTACCTTATCTATGTTTCTGAAGCTGAATATCATTCATGCTCAAAGCTCACATGTATAAGCTTTGTATAAGTCAAATTATGGTAATCTTGACTATCACTAAGTGTTTTATCTTTTTATTCTAGATGAATGTATTTTATTCTCCTTACGTACACTGAGAGCATATGCACCAAAGAAATTCCTTCTGTGTTCAATCACACTTGGCTAATAAAGAATTCTATTCTATTCTATAACATGGGAAACTTATAATATGAACATCTAGAACAGTGTTTCTCACCCTCAGCAATTTTCAGAGATGTGAATTTCAGTTCTCAGAATGGTGTTGATGTCAACACATCTTAAAGAGGCTGAGAAACTCCTGTCTAGAAATATGGATAGTAGTCGAACAAAAATTTCCAACCTTCTAGAAGAAGTGAACTGAACAAGCATAGAAATTTGGCCAATGTATTTCATAAAGATAAGGTGACTGCTGAATTTCAGTGATGAGATGGCCAAAAAGTGTTTTCTTTGATTATGTGAGTGATGGAACTGCCAGTCAAAAGATAGCAACACAGGAACCCTTTCCCAGATTATATTTCAGCAAAGGAAGAGAACAAGGAGTATAAATAAATTGTATAAGTAATCAAGCTTGAGAATAACTCCATATTATGGAGACAATTTCATGAATAATTTTAGGACAGGCATAGGCTACTATTAATAGAGTGTAGATAATTTGTAGGGGAAAATGTAGATATATTTTGAAACCTTTTAAATTTAATAGCAGACAATTGATTTAGTTGTTTTGTGTTAACCAAGTGCTATTCTATTCCTTCCTACATTCCTTGTACAGTATATACTTTGTGTAGTGATTAAGGCATTAGGCTACACACTGCAAGACTGTGAGCTCTAGTTCTGCCTTGGGCATAAAACCAGCTGTGTGACCTTGGGCCAACCACTTCTTTTCAGCCTTAGGAAGGTGGTAGTAGCAAACCACTTCTGAAAAACTCTGCCAAGAAAACTGCAGGGATTTGTCCAGGCATTCTCCAAGAATCAGATATGATTGAAGAGAAAAAGAAAAAGAGACAGACTTCAAAAATATCTAAACCTTCAATAGGGTTTAGTGGTAGTAGCAGAACAAAGGATTATAAAGAAAAATAAAAGAGGTATGTGACAGCTCCCTAACTTCTGTAGTTGAAAAACTGAATGAAATGATGGTGTATCTTTTAAATACACTTAACACATTAAAATATCACATTTCCCCCAAATAGTAGAAAATGGAAAATTCCACACAAGCACCGCATCCTTCTTCAGAATACATCATTGCTTTGTTCTCTGCAGCTGTCAGCCGGTACCCTTCTTCTCTCTCACCCCCAGCCCCAAATTAAATGCAGCCTCTGGTCATCAAAATTGCCATAGGCTATTCACTGTAATTAATGGTGGGGCTCAGAACAAAATGCCATGGTTTATAAGGTAACCCTTGAAACACTTCTGTGAAATGTTCTAAATATTTCTTAAGGGGGGAAAAACCTAAGCCTTTCCATAATTATCAGAAATGATAACTGTATCATAAAAACCCACTTCTAAAAATGGATGAGTGACAGATCATGTGCAACATCATTAGATGGGAATCTAATAGAAACAGCAGGACAAAAAGATAATGCTGAGGATTGTTAGCAAAATATTTGTGACACAATTGTTATAAATTATTAGTTGAAAAATTCCCACAATCATCTTGTTTTATAATCTTCCAGCCTAATTTGGTAAGTTACAGGTTTCTTTTTATTTTTGGACATATTTTACATGAAAATAGCAATACTATATTGCATTTGTCTTATACAAATGCTCAAGAGATATATACTTCCTTTCATGTCACATAAAACTGCCAATCAGGAACCAGATGTAAGTTGCTAAGATACTATTTGAAAATACGTATATTCATTGCTAGATGTACACATATATGCTTGACATGTTAATCTTAAACAGTTAAAGACTTTCACTTTAAAATATGCAAAACATAATCCAAAAACGTAGCTTCCTTTGCTCCTAAGACACCAGACATAGAATTATATATCACTGAAGAAGAACATGCTACGTCTCTTAAAAGCACAGGTATGCCAATGTGAAGAGAAATGTTTTGTTTTCTAAAACTTTTCAGCACATCAAGAAAAAAAATTGGGAGGGAGGGAGGGAGGAAGGAAGGAAGGAAGGAGAGAGGAAAAAGAAGGGAGCAAAGGAAGGAAAGAAGAAAACAAGTTCTCAGTTTTTATAAAAGAGATGATGGCCTTCATAGTTATATTACATGAAGTGCCTTATTAAAGAATTA
Source organism: Thamnophis sirtalis (assembly GCF_051295495.1). Classification (NCBI taxonomy): domain Eukaryota; kingdom Metazoa; phylum Chordata; class Lepidosauria; order Squamata; family Natricidae; genus Thamnophis; species Thamnophis sirtalis. The sequence goes on along the minus strand of NW_028261385.1, from coordinate 38,569,313 downwards.
TATATAAAATACACTGTCTATATATTTAAAAATTATGATTTCTGTTCTGTAATCTTATGTATATATTTATTGATTCTTTCATGTTTGCCTATTATAATCAATACTTATTAAAATCTTCTCCTGTACATTTCTACAGTTCTTTTTTTATCTATTTAAGTTTTTTGTCAGACTTGCTATATACTTAACAATGTCTTTCTGTGCTCAGATTCTAAATTATTTATTTCACCTCTCCTGTTTTTACACTTCTTTGATTGTTAACCCTTTATTCACCCTTTTATTGTTTTACAACTTCAGTGTAACACTTCATTATTTTTACTACCTGAATCTCTCTTCTTTTTCTCCAACATACCTTCTTTTCCAGAGTCATTTGAGTTGCTTCTTCAAGCTCCTTTCTTCAAATATCTAGATCTGAGGCTAGCTGTTCACAACAAGACAGTAACTATTCTTTTTCTAATGACATAACATTGTTCATTTTTCTCAGCCTTCTTCCAATTGCATTAGGAATTATCATCTGGATGAATACAGGGAATATTTTTTACTGGCTCCCTTCTTCTGATTGTCCCCCTTTTTCTTCTTCACCATTCTTAAATAGATACTGCTTAATAAAGAGTTGAGAAACCAACAAGGCTGCCTTGCCAGTCTTCTTCTATTCCATCTCAGCTTTGTCTGGAACTCCAGTAGCTTTTGGTCTGCTGGATTGCTGATTACAACTACCTTACTCCATCTTGCTTAGTTGTATTCTCATCTCCGGCACTAATCTTTCTTCTTCACCTCACCACTTCATCCTCTTCCTTCTCTTTGGAATATTTGAACACTGAAGTGTTATGTTTTTAGGAAGTTGTGGATTCTGGTTATCTTTTCCTTTTCTCCTTTATTCTATCCAGGCATTTCCAACATATTGTAGGACCTAGGCCTGAATAAGGAGCGTCAGTACTTGTCTGCTGGGGCAGAAAAGTCCCCCCGGACTGTTCTTTTTCCCCCAGAAGCTGAGTTCAAAGGTCCTGAATGGAGCCCCTGGGAGAGTTATAGCACGAATAACAAGAAAGAAAGAAAAATATGTAAGAAATAGGCTTTGCTGAGGGATGACATAGGAAAACCAAAAACGGAAAATGTTTGGGGGTGGGGTTCTGCTTAGAAAAATGGTTTAATGGTGGACAGGACCACATGGTTTGAGGTCCCGGGGAAAAAGGTGATTGTTGTAGCCTTGTAAGTCCTCGGACTTACGAATGACAGCTCGGCAGCAGCCAGGCGCGTCTTAGCCAATCAGACGCGCCTGCCGGTTGCCGGGCTGTCATACGAGAGGCAATTGGTTGAACCTTTTGACAGCCGAGTATAAAAGGCTGTCAGTTGAAGGAGACCTGCCGGTCTACTCACAGTTGTTGTTCTATGCTGTTCTTGTTTGAATAAACGGTTCACAGTTACCTCAGACGCCTCCTCTTAACTTTCTACCGCTGATTTAACAGTGATCACATGCTTCCAGGTGTTGGGTGAGGAAGAAGAGAGCGAGAGGAGGGGCTTGCTGGGCTTGCTGGGTTTTTAATACTCTGTTCAGCCTCACCTCTCTGTTTCCTGTTCCTGTGTAAGAAATGTATTCTGATTGGTTGTCAGACTCCCATGGGGCCTTGCAGGGGCAACTCTCTAGGCTGAGTCCAGGTTTGGTTGAGTTCTCAGATGCCATGTGGTGAGTTGGGTAAAGGGCTAATACTATAATGCCTTGATTCCATCACCCTAGAGCTGAAGGGGAGAACTCTTTATTATATAAAGGGATTGGCTTAGGAATCTTAATGGCCCATTGACAAAGGGGGGATGGGCAGGAAGCTGCAGGGAGCTACTTTGTGTTTAAAACATGTTTCCCCCTTTTCATCTCCAGGGAAATATAATATTCTGTCTTTTCAATATTTCTTAGGATATTTCATTTTTCTAGGAGAGGCTGGGTGCTAACTTCCTACAATATCATTTTGGAATGATCAGTGGCTCCTTTTTTAACCAACAACCATCCTTTAACTTCCTATTAAATATCCCTATTTAATACTTCTCAGCTCCACCTTTCCACTTCCAGAAAAGTGTCTTCACACTACAGGACATGCACTCTTGTGAGAGATAATAATAGGTGATTAATGGCCTTTGTGAGTCAGGTGGAACTATCCAATGCACAACAAACAAGTCCTGCTGGCTTTAAAGTACTCGCAAAAAAATTAAGTGGTTCAATAGCATTGTGCTCATTTGTCATCCAAATTAGTACAAATGATACCATACACAAAGAACAAACCTCTGTGATTTTATTAGAAAATTCTTCAGAGGCATTTATTTCTCTGTGTCTGGAGAGAGTGCATAAATTACCAACACTATATTCTAGTTGTGTTTTCCCTTAAAATTTTGTTATTATTAATAATTATTAACATTATGTAAAACCAAGATAATAGTTCCAAAGTCTAGGTAATTTTGATAAGGAAGGAAGGAAAATGATTACGTAGAGAATGATCTCTAAGTTAACTACACACTGAGTTGGTCCAATTTGTTGCGTATTACATATAAGATTTACAGCTTTCTTTTCTATGGAGAGAAAGCTAATATGGTATGAGGCTAATAATCTGAACTGTTTAAAAGAGGGGTGTCAAATCCAATTTCATTGAAGGTGGCATCAGGGTTGTATTTGACCTCAAGGGGGGGCGGGGGCAGGGAGGCCCTGGTCCTCTGCCAGTGAAAACGGAGTTTGGGTGGTCCATGCACAGCTACTACCCCAACTCCATTTTTGCTGACAGAGGGCTTCAGGAGGCTGCTCTGGCCAAAATTGGAGAATGGGAGGGCTGGGTGTGGCTTGAGCTCCATTTTCACTGGCAGAGGAACTGCAGGCCTTTGTTGTTTCCAGAGTGGCCCTGCGGGCCAAATCTGAGCACCCCACTGACTTTGAGTTTGACACCCCTGGTTTAAGGACTACACAAGCTGGATTTTGTTTAGCAGATCCTTTAGTAGTTGTTGCACCAAATAGGAAGTTAAACTAGATGACTTTTGAAGTCCTTTCTATATCATTCCTTGATATATAAAGAACATGATTGGGCAGAGACTCAGGCTAGGATATTGTAAAAAATGTCAGTTAGACGTTAGTGACTAAAGAAACAGAGTTCAGAAAAGACTTCCATTGTAAGAAATATTATTAGAAGAAAGCACAAGAATGAGGAGCAGAAATCTATATTATGCCACTGTGATTAGGAAGAGCACAGTACCGGAAGGTTTTAATAAGTCTGACCAAATGAAGCTTCTTAAAAAATATAATACTAACAGTCAGGAGCATTGAACATTACTGTTATATGGCATCTCTGTCAGATTGTGCCAGATGGAGTAGAACTGAGTTTAGGGTTGCTACCATAGAAGTTTCTTAACTATGGAACATTCTCTAAGTATTAGGCATAGCAATTAATATGCTTTATTTTCATTTAAGTTATCTTAACTTTATGTTAATACATGACTTTAAATAATTTTCTTAACAATATTTGTCCCTCTTAATAGTTCTCTATTGTCAGTATCAATACCAAAATAATATAATAGGACCCAGAATAAAAATTTTAAAGATCAGAAGGGTTCTTTTTAGTGTCAGTAGAGTGGTATTTCCTATTAGCTTCATCTAGTTGGGGACGTAATTAAAACTGTGGCAGGGAGTTCTGTAGATCCTTGTTTCATAAGTGGCATAGCTAAATGGATCTACCCTCCCTTTGTTTTAAATTCAAATAGCAGAGAACTGATTTATAGTCTTGCATAATTACTTTCATGTAATTATGTAGAGAGAAAAAGTAACACATGCATTGGAACTGTATGCATACATGCAATTACAGACTCTCGGATCGCTTTGGTGTATGATGTTTGTCCAGCACAATTGCAACTGCTCCTTGCACGTGAGCTAGTCCAAAGGCGCATCTGATTGGGAAAAATGTACATTAAATAGTTGGGCAAATTCTTATGAACGAGTATCTAAATTCAAAATTTAGAAACTGGGACCACATTTAAAATGGAGACATCTGGTCAATTTTCAGCTCTGAAAGTACAAAGGTGTAATTAGCACACAACACACTGGACTTCAAAGATGCATGGAATAATATGGTTGGATGTTGAGGAAAACAATGAACTCTTAAAATAACATCTGGGCTCCAGGTTTCAGATAGCTTTCTTCTCTAATTAAAAAAAAAGTATTGGAACTCCACCCTGTTCAAAATAAAAGAGGCAACCAAGTTTGGAGCACTTTTCTGCTCCAGAAAAAGATTATAACCTCTTTCATTAATACAGCAGGATAAAAATAAAAAATAACAATTAAAAAAAACTTGCCACAATAATTAATCAAAACATTTTAGCACATTCTAAAATATTTTTATAAAGAAACATCACATTGTTAGTGATGTTTGTGTTTTCAAAAACTACAAAAGGGACTTACATTCTGGTTTCAAAGTTCCAATATTGCCCCTCCCCCAGTCACATAGGGACATTTTGGCACTTGTAACCAGCCTGTATTTATGGCCATTTGCAGCAGCCTGTGGTCACATGACCAGGAGTTATGACATTTTTGCCCCAAATATTTCCCATGGGATCTCATGGACTCTCCAATCTTCCTAAATATTTTTTGGCAGATATCCCTGAAGCTCCCTTTTCATCTGCTATGCTTTTGTTTTTCTTTTCTTTTGAAAATTCCCTATCCTCTATATGAAATTATTTCAGTCACCTATGAATAGGTAATGTGCATTTGTTTAAATATATAAATAATGTGCATTTTTTAAAGTTCCTGACCTCAATATCCTGTAGATAAATATTTAGATATTTAAAATAAGATTATGTTCCCTAAATACCAAACGGATTAGTTTCTTATTCTACTAGACATTCTTATTTGCCCAGTATACAAATAAGTAAACATGAATGAGGGAAAAACATTAAGAAGTAGCTATTTAAAGAAATCCTAGGATTCATCAATGTTTTCTGAACAATCCGAATTGATATTAATGAAAAGAGAATTGGCTCATTTAACTATCAAGCAACAGTGATGAACAAGTATCCAGATAGTACAATTTGAAATCCATTTTAATTGATAGCTTTAGATATAATAAGGAAGAAAGAGACAAGCAAATTCCAATGCTAATAAAATAAATTAAGTATTTGATCCTTACCTTCCAGTACAGTAAAGACATAGATAGCTTAATTAAATCATTTTGTGTTCATATTATGAAGATATTTACCTGGAGATTCTTTGAAAACTCTTAAGCATACTAACCTCTTAAGAAATCATGCATTTTAAATCCTTACACATGCTACCATATTTTTGGACTATAAGACGCACCTTTTTGTCTCCCAAAAGTGGGTGAAAATATCTGTGCATTTTATAGACTAAATATTGCTGAAGGCCCACCCACCCACTAGCCATTTTTTGGCACACCCCGTTTTCAGGTCTTTTTTTCATCTCATTATCAGGCCTTTTTTGGGGGGGGTTGTTTTTGAGGGTTTTTTCAGGTTGTTTTTGAGGCTTTGGGGGGGTGTTTTTTTGGAAAAGTTGGACTGAAAAAAGCCTCAAAAATGGGCTGAAAAAAGCCTCAAAAATGGCCTGGAAAAAGCCTCAATAATGGGTAGAAAAAAGGCTGGAAAAGGGCTGAAAAAAGCCCCCCCCCCAAAGGGCTGAAAATGCAGCATGTGGGGACCAATAACCTTTTAGTTGTTGTTTTCATTCTCTAAATTTAGGTGCATCTTATAGTCAGGTGCGTCTTATAATCTGAAAAATATGGTATATTGTTTGACTATTACTTCTATATAATCAATGAAAAACAGATCAATTAATAGCAATAGCACTTAGACTTATATACCACTTCATAGTGGTCACTCTCTAAGTGGTTTACAGAGTCAACATATTGCCCACAACAATCTGTATTCTCATTTTACCCGCCTTGATGAGTTCTCCATCTATCCACCTATCTAAATCATTGATGAGGACATTAAAGAATACTGGGTCTAAGATAGAACCTTGGGGTGCCCCACTGCATACTTCCCTTCCTGTAGTTCCATTAAGGACTGCACATTGAGTGTGGTTGATCAGCCAGGTATGAATCCATCTGGTTGTGACACTGTCTAACCTACATTTTTCTATCTTATTAAGGTTGTGGAAATCTGGGACTAGGGGGTCTGGGACTTGATTTCAGCCCTAGCACCACCTTGCACTATTCCCCAAGGCACATGAGCACAATGGTCTCCTAGACACAGTATTCCACAGGATCTACCACATACCACTTACCTTCCAGTGGTGTTTGTTTTCTGTTCACAGGCACCCGTGATCTACCTAAGCCTGCTCTGGGTCACACAAGGCCTTCTTTCTTGGAGTTTCTTTGGAGAATTCTGCCTGTGGTCTTTGCAGCCTCTGGAAATCATGAAAAAGCATGTTTCATACTTGTGCGACTTCAATAGAATCCAAAGGTCACACACCCCATTCTCTCATGGCCTCTGCAACCTCTGAAAATGATACTGAACAGGGCATGCTTTTGAAAATAGTGGTTGTTGGGGGTTGGTGAACACTGGCATGTTACCAAAAACATTGTGGCATTTCACCTTTGACACATACTGTATGTCATAGGTTTGCCATCATTGCTTAAGAATGTAAGTGGACTCCCAATGCAAACTAATTTCAGAACAAACTCTAGAGAGATCCCTCCACAACAAATATAGAACTGTGCTCTCTTGTTGCAAATGTCTATTTTTTTCTCCACTGCTCTTTGAATCCCCTCTAGAGGATATCAAACTATGTCACATAATCCTTTACATCGCCCACAACCTTTTTACTGATGATATAACAAAAGTTTTGATATTTATCAAAAAATCATCTTAATGATTTCCCCAAAGCATTCTGCAAGAAAGCAATTTGTGAACTCTCTTCTCTTCCTCTCATTTGTTATATGTATTTATTGTCACAATATACTTTCCTATATAATATCTGCATTCTAGAAGCTTTGCTGGGGCAATTCAAAATATAGGTTTCTTTCTCTATCAATTATACTAAGCTTCATAAGAAAGGATTAGGAGTTGCCCCTCGCTCCATTCATTGAAGGTAATTAAACTGGAATGAAAGGCTGGTTCTTACTCAGAAAGCTTTGTCATGTCCTATCAATATTCTGTCTTCTGCATATTGTTGATGAATGGGCTTTACAAACCTGATATAATTATTTCCATTAGTTTTGTGAGATTGCTAACATAAAAGCCCATTCACGTTTGTTCCTGTGGTCTCTAGTTAAAAGAAAATATTGTTCATAATATTCCACCAAGCTGCTGTCCTTTGAACCAAGCAGGGTTGTAAGGACAATGCTACAGGCGCCAAGGTGAACATTTTGGACAAGTCTCCCATCAGAAAATTAAAACTAGGAGCTATATTTGAAGGAAGAGTTCTCTGGTGCCTAAAATGGAGCGGCATCAGCAGGACGTGTTAATACTGTACTAGGATTACTAGATCTGAAATACAACATCCGATGGCAGAGAAAAAGAAAAGTAAAGAAAAAGAAATCTTATCCATATGTTTGACTTTATTTAGTGAACACTAAGGATGAAATCCTCCCAGTTCGGCCAAGTTCGGCCAAACCGGTAGGGACGATTGTCCTTGGTTCTGCGAACCAGTAATAAAAAAAAAGAGCTTCCGAGGATCATGCAGCTCAGCTGTGAGCAATGCATTGTTGGAAGCTTTTTTCCTGCTTTTTGAAGCTTTTTGAATTATTGGCCATGCCACCCAGTCACATGAACCCCCCCAACAAGCCACGCCTACAGAACTGGGGGAGGAAATTAGATTTCACCACTGGTGAACACCCTACTTAATATGCACTGGATCTGTCCTCAGGCACTATTTATTTAGCGTATGCCATACAATGTCAGGAACTCTATACATGTGAGACACACAATGCAGTCCTGATAGCCTAGAATGCTAGTTCATTTTGTTCAGCACTTACATGTTTATCCTTGGTGCACTGCAGGGGATGATTTACATCAGCTAACTAGTGGCTCTTCCCATTCCTCCACTGATCTCATCTCTTCTCACCACATGTTATGATGCCTTGCGTTTGACCAAGTCCAATGTCAGCTTCCATTCTCTGACATATGAATGCAGCTAGGTTTTTCCCACCAAAGAGGCACCCATTTATCCACTTGCAATATTGCATGTTTTCGAGCTGCTGGGTGGGCAGCAGTTCAAACAATGGGAGCTCACTCTGTTTCACAGAGCCAGGCTCAAACTGCAGACCATTTCTGGCTGGCCGTTTCAGAGTTGTGCACTAATCCAGTGTTTTGCAACCGTGGCAACTTCAAAATGGGTAGACTTTAACTCCCAGAATTTCCTAGCAATCATGCTGGAAGTTGGAGGGAAATTGGAATCAAAGCTGAAGTCCAGCCATCATAAATTCATCAAGTTTGCACTAAGTCATACACACTCCCACGTGCCATTCAGCCTATGTAGATGTATGTAGCAGATCTACAGCACACCATGACCAGTTTGAAATTTTAAATATTGAACATCTGGCTACTGACAAAGAAGTGGGTGCCTGCCGTGGAATAATTTTGTGTCTGTATGTCAGTTTTAGTTGTCATTTTATTATATAATCTACTTTAATTTCACACCATCATTAAGCAATCATGATGAACGGTGGCCAAATATTAAACAAAATAAATACAATCTAGTAGTCCCCTTATGAATGATTTTTAAACTTGCTCATTTGCTTGTTTTAATACTTCCCGTTGTATTCCATAATGAAGACCGGGGTCCCAAACAAATGACCACTGAGCGGAAGCTTTCTTGCATCCATATTGGGGGTGGAGGGGAGACAAGAAAAGCAACAAATTCAGTTCTGGAACGTTATATTTTCTGAATGGCAACCCCACCTCCAGCATAGAACATGGACAAAGTATGAAACAAGGCAATAGAAAAAATGTCCAAAATTTATGGGTTGGACTATGAGTTGAAGCCCTTTAGGGACACCATGACTCAAAGCATTGCCTATGCATCATGATTCATCACTTTAAGAGATGAGATGTTTCCTTTTCTGTCTCAGTTATTCATAGGGAGTATCCTAACACTCCACCTATTTCTCATTTCTCTTTATTCTTCTCAGTAACATGCTCCAAAATACTTGTGAATTTCCATTTCAGATCATGAGTCATAGACTATATATGGGTTAATTCTTTCTGAATTTTACTTTGTGTTTTACTTCCTAAGGTATAAAATGGCAGACATGTTCCTCACCAAAATGTACACCTACCTCCCAGCACCACCAGTTTTTTAGTGCAACCTATAGAAACATTAATTTTTATCCCAACTCCAACTATTCTGAAGTGTGGCCTGCAGTATGCAAGTGAAATACCACATGTATTTCTTGCTTCAGATAAAAATGTACCCTTCTGCTTTAAAACCATCATAACTGTCTTTCTTCTTCCAAGAAACCCCAATAAGACTACAGAGAGGCATTCAAGGTAATAAGATGGAATTATTTCTTAATAAATTGCAGTTTTAATTATTGTGCCATAATTCTGTACTTCTGTACTACTGTTGCCCTGCCTATTTAACTTACATGCAGAGCACATCATGAGAAAGGCGGGGCTAGATGAATCAAAAGTTGGAATTAAGATTGTTGGGAGAAATATTAACAACCTCAAATATGCAGATGATATCACCCTAATGACAGAAAGTGAAGAGGAACTAAAAAGCCTCTTGATGTGGGTGAAGGAGGAGAGTGCAAAAGTTGGCTTGAAACTCAACATTAAGAAAACTAAGCTCATGGCATCTGACCCTCTCAATTCCTGGCAAATAGATGGGAAAGAAATGGATGTAGTGACATATTTTATTTTTCTGGGCTCCAAGATCACCACAGATGGGGACTGCAGCCAAGAAATTTAAAAAACACTTGCTCCTGGGGAGGAAAGCTATGTCAAATCTAGACAGCATACTAAAACGCAGAGACATCATCCTGCGTATAGTCAAGGCAGTTTTCCCAGTTGAATGTATGGTTGTGAAAGTTGGACCATAAGAAAGGCTGAGCGCCAAAGAATTGAGGCCTTTGAACTATGGTCTGGAGAAGACTCCTGCGAGTCCTTTGGACTGCACGATAATCAAACCGGTCAGTCCTAGAGGAGATCAACCCTGACGGCTCTTTAGAAGGCCAGATCCTGAAGATGAAAATCAAATACTTTGGCCACCTAATGAAAAGGAAGGACTCACTGGAGAAGAGCCTAATGCTGGAAAATATTGAGAGCAAAAGAAGACGGGGACAGCAGAGAATGGGGTGGCTGGATGGAGTCACCACAGCAGTAGGCATGAGCTTAAATGAACTCCAGAGGATGGTAGAGCACAGGAAGGCCTGGAGGAACGTTGTCCATGGGGGCCACAATGGGTCAGACATGACTTCACAACTAACAACAACAAATTCTGTACTTAGGTAAATGCATAAGCTTTAACTACAAATTCAACACATAAAAGGCAATTTCACTATTTTTTTTCTTTAAAACATGGCAGGCTTTTTTGCAGAGAAGAGAAGGGAAAATGAAGCAATAGTGATTTATAATAGTATTTCCATGGAATCCTTTCCCTTCTAAAAGCCACCCAAGAGGAAGAATTCTTTCTCTGGAGTGTCTCATCAGCATCTGAATCTGCCTGCCTTTCCTCCCTTTTTCAGAATGAATAGGTAACTGGCTTCTTTTTAACTCTTATCATGTCAGAACCTTCTGAAATGGAATTTCTCGCTATAGCCATGCAATGAATTCTCATAAGTTGTACTATGAACTTTACAAGTTCTTTCCCTTGAACACCACCCCCTGTCACTTCCCTTTTATAATGCCTTGCTCTTCTAGGCTTTTTTGGCCTTCTTTTACTTTCTTCTCAATAATTTTGGGGATGAAATCCCCCTTCATTTAAGTACTGCTTCTCAATTAATATCTTCTTTTCTGCCCGAACAACCAATCTCTTCCGTCTTTATATATGGAGCCCTTAAAACCAATTGGTGTTTTTAAAGTTTTCAGCTGGGATATAACAATGTTAAAACTGATTTCTTACTGTTTAAATTGTCTGGATGCAGGGAACCTTTTTGAGGGTGTTCAAAAAGTTTAAACTTGCTGTTTAGGGTTGGAAACAGAGTGAGCAGCTGAATTTGCTTATCCCAGCTGCTGTTCCAAGGGCCATTCCTACAGTCTTCCCTGTGACTCAGTTAAAGGGTTCCTATCTGTGAGCCAGCAGAAAGTTATGTGTCAGTTATTTATCCAGCTGGTATTAGAACTAGAAGTCTCTCAGGCAATGATTCAAGGACAACTTGTTGATAAGTTTTGCTTATTGCAATGACATAGGGAAGCAGTTTTAAAAGAAATCTAGTCACCACCAAGAGTTAAAAATGAGCTATATTTAAGGTACAAGCATGGTTCAATTCTTGCACCCCCTTTAACAGTATAACAGAGTTGCAAGGGACTTTGGAGATCTTCTAGTCCAACCCTCTGATCAAACAGGAAACCCAAAATCATTTCAGACACATGGCTGTCCAGTCTCTTCTTAAAGGGAAGCCATTTCACTGGTTTATTGTTCTCACTGTCAGGAAATTACTGCAATCATTTCAGTTGATAAGTTTGCAAACACTGAGGAAACTGATATCTATAACAAGGATTAAAAATGAACACCTACAGCTTGTGAATTATAGGCAAGCACTTTTAACTGCATTTTATATGGAATAAGATGGAAGTAACAGATTTAAAAAGTGCTATTTCTGTTCCAAATCCATGCAAATGTTTCTGTCAAAACCTTTCTCAAAGACACGTAGAAAGCTCAGATAAGTGTTGCTGAAGCTTTGTAATTGTGTAACAAGCAATATCGTTTTGAAAGGAGAACATCTATTTTTATCTCTGAGGGTTTGTTTCAGATGTCATGAAGAAAAGTGTACCTTTCTTGCTTTGAAGCTACAGCTCATCATTGCCTTCTCTGACACATATTCATTATACTTTCACTGATGTTGATTCTTAACTCCAGGGGTGATGCCTAAGTGGACCTTTTCTCTCCAGTAAAAGCATGCCAAACTCAAACCTGTGGAATTGCAGTCCTCACGAGAATGTCACTCTGAGCATGACTTGAGAAGGTCCTATTGGTTAGTGAAGTTGAAATCATACAGCATAGTGATTATTTGAAATTTTGTGATCAAACGTCTTATGTAAAACTTTTGACTTGTTATTTATTTAGCACGCAGCATTTGTACATTGCAAGCCAGGGAGTCTACAATGTTATTACAGAGTAATTTGGTTGCCTAAGCTTGCTAGTTCATTTAGTTCAGGGGTGTCAAACTCAAGGCCCATGTGCTGGATCTGGCCAATGGAGTGCTTAGATCTGGCCCAAGGGGCTGCCTTGGAAACAGCGTGCCACCCTCCCAAGCTCCATTTTCATTGGCAGAGGATTACAGGAGGCCATCCCAGCTGAAAATGGAGATTGGGAACCAATCGCTGGCAAAGCACTTGGGCCATCACAGGTACTCCTGACATGAGTAACTTCAAGCTGGCCATGCCCACCCTGGCCATGCCCCTTGCCTCCCCCCCCCCCAAATCAAACAAAACTCTGATGTGGTCCTCAATGAAATCGAGTTTGACACCCCTGATTTAGTTCATATTCACACATTATCCAGGGTGCACCACAAGGGATGAACTAGCTCCACACACAAAGCAGCTAATGGCATTCTGCAGAAGCATGAGCATCATACGGGATTTTTCTCTGCTGATTTCACCTCAAATTCAGGCAGAGGTGGCACTAGTTGGTTTGTAGCTATTACCATTAGTATCCCACTAGGGTGCAACCTATTTACTTACTTTCATTTTTGCAGGCTTTTGGACTGCTAGGTTGGCAGAGCTGAGGTGATTGACAGGAGTGCACATGGTGCTAGGGCTCAAACTGCTGAAGTACAGGGAGCTGACCTTTTCTGGCTAGCAAATCCAGGGTCTTTAAGCCACTGAGCTATCACACCCTCAGAAACCTTTGACTTAAGCACCCATCAAATTTATTAATTTCCTATTTTGTCTATTTGGATCAAATATATTCTGTATCTACAGCACCCAAAGTCTAATGAAAATATTAATCAATTAACCCAAAGCATTAAAAATATTATATTCTATAGTATCAGTGCAATCAGGCACAAGTATATTATGAGTTTAGCCCCAATTATAAATACAGTTTAAGGCACAATTGTTCATTTTTGTGTATATGTGATTTTTTTTCTTGCTTTAATAATACTTTGTTTAAAACTAGACAGATTTACTTTGGAAAGAAATTGGTATGACTTAAAGCTACACCAAACAAAACTTAGAACAATATACAAAATGTTCCAAAAGTCATGAGTTTCCAAAATGGCATGAGAATGTTGGTAAAATTTCAGTTACATAAGCAAGGTTTTCGGAAACCTTTGTATTTGATGTGTGTAGGGAATGGAGGTTGATGTAATTCAAATGCTTATTGAATAATTTTCTGTGGGTTTACAGATGTAACACTTACATATTTATGATACAAATCCATTCTTCTGCCTGCCATAATTCCAGCTAAAACTCTGAACTGGTGTTTTAATTCTCCATGATAAGAACGTTATCTTTGCTAGTATTTTTTTGTCTCATTTTAAATCTTCATGCTTTTATCTTTTCAGTGCTAACAGTCATACTCAATTATAAGTCAGACAAGACTGCAAAAAACATCAGCTTGCAATTTGTCAGTCTTGCAAAATTCATATGACAATATAGTACTTCAGAACAGCCTGGGACTAGAAAGACACAGCTATGAAGGGGTCACCAATACTTCTCTTTTTTCTATCACCCATATTATATTAGAACTCTTAATATAAAACTTAATTTATGTTTTTCAGCATTTTTCCTTAACAAATCCCACCCTGGGTAAGTTTATTTCATTCTCATTCTCTGTCCCTTTTTTTAGTTGTATGAGAGTAGGATTTGAGAAAAAAGGCATATTTGTCTACCTGATATTTATTTATTTGTCCTTCCCTGTCCAGAGGTACAGCTTAGGAAAATAAATTCAGAAGGAATAATTGTTTTGAAATTAATTAGCTGAGGATAATTAATGCATATGGATCAGGTGAGGGGTTTTGTCCTTGAGTTCCAGAAGTTTGTCAGAGGTGACTGCTACAAAAGCTAATGCAATCTTAGAAAGCATCAGTAGAAGCAACAATATCTAGGTTATAGGAAGTAATAGTGCTGCCCTGTTTCATGTTATGTTGCATTCAAAAAATTCTATATGGTAAAATTTTTATATATCTAGCATTTTAAGGTGCTTAAAAAACTATCAACTAGAATGATAAAAGAGATAAAAACCAAGTCATACTGTATTAAGAATAGGAACGAGCAGAACAGAATAACAGAATAACCTTGTTGAAAAGGATCTTGGAGTTCTTCTAGTCCAGGGGTGTCAAACTCAATTTCATTGAGGGCCGCATCAGAGTTGTGTTTGATCTCAGGGGCTGGGTGGGCATGGCTGGGGGCTCCACGCTCCATTTTTGGCTGAGATGGCCTCCTGCAGTGCTCTGCCAGCAAAAATGGAACTTGGGTGGGCCGGTCCTTCGCTGTTTTCAGAGTGACCCCACAGGCCAAATCTAAGCACCCCGTGGGCTGGATCTGGCTGCAGGCCTTGAGTCTGATACCCCTGTTCTAGTCCAACCACCTGCTCAATCAGGAAACCCTATACTATTTCATACAAATGATTATTTAATCTTTTCTTTAAAATCTCCAGTGTTGGAGCATCCACAAATTCTGGAGGAAAGTCATTCCACTGATTAATTGTTCTATCTGTCAGGTTGGTTGGTTCTCTCTTTGATTAGTTTCCATCCATTGCTTCTTGTCCTGCCTTCAGGCTTTGGATAATAGGTTGATCCCCCTTTTCTTTGTGGTAGCCCCTCAAATATTAGAACACTGCTATCGGTCCTAGTCTAGTCCTTCTTCTCATTAAAGTAGACATACCCAATTCTTGCAACCCATCTTTGTATATGTCCCCTAATCATCTTTGTTGCTCTTCTCACACTCTTTCTAGAGCTTATTATCTTTTTTATATTGCAGCGATCAAGACTGGATGCAATACTCCAAGTGTGGTCTTACCAAGCCATTATAAAGTGATTTAGTTCAGTTCAGTTCAGTTTATTGGTCTTGTATGCCGCCCACTCCCGAAGGACTCTGGGCGGCTTACAATAAAAAGGGGAAGGGGATAAATAGACAAAACAACAATTTAAAATATACAACATTCATAGTTACCATGGGGCTGGATACTTCAACAGCCCCCCGGCCTGCCGGAGCAGCCAGAACTTACTGGCTTTGTGGAAGGTAGTAGTAAGGGTCCGGATCTCCATGGGGAGCTCGTTCCAGAGGGCTGGAGCTGCAACAGAGAAGGCTCTCCCCTGGGGGGTCGCCAGCCGGCATTGGCTGGCAGATGGAATCCGGAGAAGGCCTAGTCTGTGCGATCTGATCGGTCTTTGGGAGGTAATTGGCAGGAGGTGGTCTCTCAGGTATTAACCCTTCATATGATCTTGATTCTATCCCTCTGTTAACCAAGTCCATTTCACTCATCAGCCTCTTTAAAGAAACATTTCCAGCCTGATAAACTTTTCTAAAGATTTTTTCTATTTTAAAAAGTCATCACTCTATTTAAAAGCAGGATAGTAGGATTACTTTGTAAGCCTATAAGGTGACTGAGGGCTTTTCCTGTTCTGTTTTTACATCTTATAAATATACTTCAAATGAACCGAGGGATGGGGCTTTTGGCAGAGAAGTTTCTTTTTCCAGGCTATCATTTTTACCATTTAAGAGTAGGAGATGAAAGACTGGTGGCCACTTCATATATCTGAAAAGTAAATCCTAATTCTTCTTATCCCTCTCCTGTCTCTGTTGGTCCTTCACTGAGCATCACACCTCTGTGCTTTTTCCTTGCACACAGCTGACTTCTAACACAAGACTGGATCTCTGTAATTTACCACACTTCATCCTTTGAAGTTCAGACTCAATCTTGGAACTTGCACTTATGGTAAAGCTGGCCAAAATATTCTTAGTTTCTTGCCTACATAATATATTTTATTTTTGTCTAAGTTTTTCTTTTGATGGTTTGTAATGATCAAAATGGCTTCTGCAAGGTTTGGAAATCATCAAGTAAGTTTTCAAAACATTTTACAACAGACCTAACCTTAATGCATACATCTGGTGTAAAGTTCAGAGTTTGGCATTGAAGGTGGTGGTTAGTTTACACTTTGTAGAATCCATTATTAACCATAAAGGAACCAGCACTCAAGAAATAAATTGCAGACTTGCACTGGTATAATAGCTACGATGGCCTTGGAAAAGATAATCAGATAGTATAATAGCAGCTATTCCTACAACAATCAGAATTGTGCAGGTACAGTTTCCCCTGTGACACTCATGGAAGCAGGAATCTGAAAGCAGTACAAAATAATATTCATGCTTTTGAATATTGGAGCTGGAGAAGATGCCTGAGAATATAATGAAAACAAATTGGATCATTGAAGAAATCCACCTAGAGTTCTCAAGGCAAAATGACAAGGTTTAAATCATCATACTTTAGATACATTATGCAAAACATACTTCTCTTGAGATGTCAATAATGCTGAGAAAATGTAAAGAAAGAGAATTGAATGATCGGCAACAAGGTGAGTCAATTATAGTAGTGAGGAGTGCACCCTTGGGAGATCTAAAGGATCAGGTGATAGATTGTCTTGGAGAAAATCTGTTTTCTCCTAAGAATCAACAATGACTTGATGGCACATAATCAATCAAGGACCAGAGTACTATCCATGTGAATGAATTGCAATGTACAAGGTCTGGAACATTTTATTTTTCAATTAAATATGCTCAGATTTCTGTATAAACACAGAACTTTGATTTATTGTGTGAAGGGAAGAGAAAAACTAATATTTCAAGCGATGATAAATGATAATGATAACTTAGAAAGCAATAAAATTAGCATGAATCAAATCTAATACATTTTAAAAACAAAATAATTGATAAAATCTTGACATATTAAGATTCTCTGAGGAAAAAATACAGCAATGTTAGATGTAGCATAATTCTTTTTAATAGTCATGTGGGTAATATTTATAAATTTTGGTTTGTAACACTTAGAATTTTAATAGGGTTATCTTTCTTTTTAAATATTGTAATAAATCAACTATTTTAAACATGCAGATTATAAATAAATATATTTCAACTAAATAAAGCCTAATCAGCTAAACTTTACTATAGTACAGTATAACTGAATCTCTAAATACAAACATGGCAGTATTTTTAAAGCAATTGTATAAGGAAGGTTACTTCCTTTTACAATTTGCTACTTATGGCAATACTTTTCTCAGCATTAAGACCTGACTCCCCTTATCTTCCTTCCTGCATGTGCACTAGAGAAGTGGAAGAGGATTAGACTCTATTTATAGCCTAAGGAGCAAGGGACTCTATCTTAATAACTGCTAATGGAAGAGATGCTATCAGGTGTCCTTTATATATTTCTACCAGAACAGTTCTCTTGGCTAGCTGAGCCTATAATAGCCATTTGCTTTAAAGGTACCCACAGAATTAAAAGATCTCCACAGGCTCATATCTTTGTAATGATAGTTGCATATAATGAATTTGGCACCGATACCTTTGCTAGAGCAAGGATTTCCAGGATACCTTTTTGAAACTTTTCTGGGTTCAGTTGTTCAAACATGCAACTATTTATTTCATTTGAAATAAATCAGATCACTTGAGTACCATACCATGTATACTTCAATATTTTGTATACTCATTTTCAACAAACTTATGAGGTTTAAACTTATGAAATTGTCATAGCATGAGATCTGGGAGTTCTCATCCCGGAGCTGTCCTGCAATCTCACACAATAGCTACACTTCATAAGAGACAGCATTCCTGCTAGACAGGTGATGCGATTCCATGTAAGAGTTCCTAAAACTCATAAGATTTGGGGAGTCTCATAAGATTTGGGTCATTTTTAATTTATGATTGTCATTGTACTGAAACAAAATTTTATAGAATGATTGTCTCCTATGTTTCCTCATGATGAACTTTTGCACCATCCCCCAAACCCAATCCAATTTTACTTTTTTTTAAAAAATTAACAGCGTGTCCCTGTGCTTGAGTTAAAATAACATGCTTGTTGCCATCTCTGTGGACACAGTTATTACAGATTTTCTGAATATTTCTGTATCACACATCTCCCTAAGGGCTAGACTGGAAGGAAGCAATGGGTTGCTTGAAATTTACAACATTTAACTGCCTCTCATGATGACTAACATAATAATCAAGTTGGGAATTTTGTGGCAAAGGCTCCAAGGAAGTGGGAAGTTGTTGACAACAGGAAAACAGCTTCAAGTCTATATCAGATTTAAGGATACGAATGACTGAGGATTCATAATCATGAAATTTGACATAGATTTTGCTGGATTTCAGACAAGTGGAGGAATGCAATCTTGGGTGGTCAGTCTGAGGCCTATTTTTAATGATAGCTGTAAGTGATTGCTCAAGTAGTACATCCTCCTTTCCTTTTATGGAGTGATACTTTTCTCTAGTGAAGCTAGTATGCTTTTTATTTTTATTTGTATTAATGATTTCTTCTCAGAAGGTGATTGGATCTTTTTAAATGAACAAAATGAATATGATTGGGAATTAAATGTACACTCATAAACTGGAATCTTTTAAGGGTAACAGTGGTGTGTGGAGTTGTGGAAAAAGTGGTATAAATCAACTATACTCTTAATGATGAATTGTTTGTTCTTCCAAGGAAATGACAAGACTAAGTGAATAATTCAAGACCAACCTTTATATATCTAGGAAATCATTGCACTGAGATATCTAAATCAGCTTCTTTAGCAGTATGATCCAATCTGAGTCGGTCACCAGCACCAGAAGTTTATTTCAAAGTAATTCAAATTTCTAATCCTGGGAATAGATATCTTACTTTTCCATTGCTAACTTCCCCAAAGTTTTATCTGGCAAGCAGAAAAAAGGTACTTTTTAATCCTTTCAAAAACTTGGTGCTTATGCCCAACTTTTTTTTTTTACAAAGGTTCTGATTCTGCTATTTCTCAAGGGAATTGTTGAAAGCCTCTACAGTTTCTTCTGCTTTATCCATGCTTTTTCCATGTTTCTTGGTACATCCAGATTGTTCTTCCTATTTCAATCAGGCCTGGTGCTAGGCACTTTGTGCCCCCTGCTGACCAGAGAAAATACTGCTTGCCTCTTTGGAGTGTTCCTATCTTGAACATATTACAGTGTGGAATTTAAGTCTACTTTAGCTAGCATTCTATTGTGTTTCTAATTAATTGCCAACTATGGTTTTTCATGCCAGCATTTCTACAAAGAAATCTGATGCAGCATCAACATTTATCAGCAACATTACATAGGACTGGTATACACTTAACCAGAGAAATTTCATTTTGTCGGTGGGGGGCGAACCCTTCATTTTGCTCACTTCTGTTCTTAGATGTTTTGGTTTTGGGGCCTCTTACTCTGGAAGGTCATGTGAAAACTTCATCAAAGAACATGTACCATCATGATCAGCAAGGTTGATTGCTTTTTCTGCTCTAAACAGATTGGTTGGAATGTGCTAACTGCTCTTTTCTTGTTGCGGACAAATTAACTACAAAGTTTTGCATACTTAATTACCAATCTTATCAAATGGATGCATCATTGTCATCATTATCACCATTCTACATTTTGAGAGTCTCATCATCTACCAGGGGTGTGAATACCTTATTGCTTGTTACCTATTGTTTAAATCCATCCATTTCTCTCTTACGCAACAAGATATACTTAAAAAATGTGCCTTACTGTATGGCAGTGGTTCCCAAACTTGGCAACTTTAAGACTTGTGGACTTCAACTCCCAGAATTCTCCAGCCAGCTCTCCAGAACTGGCTGGAGAATTCTGGGAGTTGAAGTCCACAAGTCTTAAAGTTCCCAAGTTTGGGAACCACTGCTGTATGGTATGACCCAAGTTATTATGGTTTAGAAACTTCTGTTTATGACTAGTGTTGGAAGAATAAAAAATAAAGACTAATAAGCCTCTATGACACACACATACTCCTTAGGGAGGACACACATCAACTTCAACCACCTCTGATATACTGCTAACCACAAAACAAAGCTTAAGCTTTTAGGGCATGACTTGGCCATGTGGGCTGCAATTAAGCATGTCTCTCCAGTAGGTAAGTCAACACTGCCAAACAAATATAAAACAGAATCCCCTCAAAATAAATAATTTTTTTAAATCACAATGCTGCATCCCCAATGCCAGATCCGTCATAAAATTCCACATCAAGGAAGAGATTTACACACCTACCCTACAGAACAAGGAATGGACCTTCCTTTCTCAGGGACTTCACATATACTTAAGGCAGGAACACCTCAATTTACATATATAACATACTTCAAATCAAAGTCCATTGTTACTGTAAGTACTCTCATTTTCAATGTTCAAAATGTATAGTCAGCCGGATTGTGTGTTCATGTTTTTGTTGTTGAAACTAATCCTACTTCCACTTCAAATAGATGTCCTGTGATCATTTACCTGGCTATAGACAAGACCAGAATTATCTTCCAATACTGGCATGATGTTTGAAGTAAGCCACTTTGGCATTAATATTAATTATAAGTACAACCTAAATATTACCTATTCTTAAAAACTACTCACAGCTGTGATACTTCAACATCAGAGTTATCATTTCAGTATAAATTTTCAGTAACAACTTCACTTGGCAAGCAGCAACAAAAAGAAATGTGTGAATTTGAAATTGAAACACTAATTGTCCAGTTGTTATGTACTTTCACAAAAACACAAACAATTTTGAATCAGCTTGGCATGGAAACAGAAGATAACAAAAACAAAGAATATCATATATATTTTATAAAACATATTTTTCCTCTCTTTGCAAAATGCTTTTTGAACATTTAAAGGTCTTTTTGTAGGGTAATTCTCATTTCTAACAATAATTAGTTATAGTCTATCTCCCATATAATCTTAAGGATTATAGCTGTAAAATGCTGCCATGACTTCAGCTTGTAATAAGTAGAATGTATATCTACAATGCAATTTGTCTTATTCCATAGCAATAATTTAGCTGCAAAATAAAAGATTGCTTCTGTGATTTCCTCTGACTTTTTCCTAATAAAAGGAAAAAGGAAAAAGTCAGACAAAATCACAGAGACCCAATCATGAAAAAAAAAGGGTAATGAAGAGATGCTGATGGAGGTGAGATGACAAAAGGAAAAGCAATCTTTTTGGCCTGGGGATACATTCCAATCTCCCTTCCTAAGAGCTGCTGGATGTGGTGGTGGTATTATCCAAGTAGGTGGGCTGGTTCCCCCCTCTCTTTCTTTTTCTTGTAGTTGGTGATGTTGGAAATTTAAATTGTGCAGAGCTACAGGGCATTTTGCTTTTGCCCTTCAGCTCCCTCCAAATGAAAAAAAAACCCTACCAAGGTTTTAATATTTTTGGGGTGCTGGTGATCTGATGATTGTGTGGTATAATAAACGACTTACACAACTGAAAGTGAAAGGGCACATAAGGACCACATGTTTCAGCCTCCATTGGGGAGGGGGTACATTCTTGGGTTGCTAATGGGATGCAGGGGACCACCCACAAATGTCCAAATCCTACTTTAATTGGTTCTCTGGCTAATTTAAATGTTGTCCAGTATGTTCTACTATAGAATTTATGTATAACTATTGGACGCATTCACCCAGCACTTCAATCCACTCTATGTCTTTGTGATTCTTTCACTAGGACTGGCAGTTTCTCAATACTATGAAGTGATGGTATATTCAGTCTGTCTGCTGGAAGTGCCCTGTGTCTTTTATTTACAATTGAGGAAGATGTCAAATAGTTCAGTAACAGCAGCTTAAAGACTGGACTTTTGTCAAAAGACCACAGCATAGAACTATGAAGGACCAAAACAGGACAAATACACAAATTTAATCAAACGGCTAAATTGTACTTTAATAGTAATAATGATAAAATAAATTTTTCCTCTTTCATGGCTGCTAAATTATACAGGCAGCCACTAGAAGAAAATTGCATTTTAGCCTGTTTCATTGTAGGTGTTAAATTTTGAATCTGCCTAAGTCATTACAACTTTACTGTGGTTTTCACTCAATAGAGTTTCATGATAAATCCTGTATAGTAGATCAAGATACACTGCATTAAATATAGCTGCAACACTAATACTTTTTTAAAAAATAGATGCAGTCCCATTATTTGTCTGCCAGCCAGAGCAACATCTATTACAGCTCATGGGACTGAGGCAAGAGCAGGAAATATGATGTTCAGTTGCAACCGCACAAAGCAGAAGGCAGAGTGCCAGCTGACAGTCTGGCTTCTCTTTCTCTCAAGTCTCATTCACTGAAAGGGGGACCTTCTTATCTTACAAGTGGCCCAGGACGCTGCAGTGCTCTGCAAAATCCATGATGCTTAGTATGAGATTGGGCTGTATTCCAAATAACCAGATGAAGACTGTGTATCTGGAACAGGCTTGGTTCATTTTTAAGGCTAGTTTTTAAAATGTTGCATCACTCTGAAGAAACCCTACAGCAGGACTGAAGTTTAAATGCCAAAAAAAAGAAAAGAACTACGCAGATGTGTAGCAAAAAAAAAATAGCCTGAACCAAAAGAAGGAAGGAAGAAAAGCTGTCAGAGTATTAAAGCCAGATGTGCTCTTTCTCCATTTCTTTTTCCATTTTATCCTTCAGCTACTCCACCTGACAGATATCCTACACTTTTGCAGTTATTTCGGTATTGTTATCCTATATGGATTGAAGCATTCTCCCTCTATTTATATAGGTGTATATTAAAATATGTAATTACAGAATACAATGCAATGGTTGTTAGATGTGGCATTTCCTTCTCCATATATTAGCAGTTTCCATTTATCTTCCTTTTCTTGGGACATTTTCAGGGACCAGTCGAATTCCAACTGGAAGCATCATTAAAATCAAGCCACAATCTTTTTGATGAGGCAATTGTTTGTTTTGACCACAGTGGTGGTCCCCCTTTCTAAAAAACAGACTCAGGCCAAACTCAGGCAGATGTAAAATACTGCACTTCAAGGCAAATTTGGAAAACAGGAAACTGGTTTATATTACTGGATCTATGAACCTGTTTCAAGTGCAGAGCTAGATAATGAGGCTTGGTTCCCATATAATTGTCTTCATTTATCTTTAAGGAAGAAGTTTTTATGGGTCTCTGGCTTGCTTCCTTGAGGCTTCACAAAGGATCTTTCAAGCAGATCCTTTTACTTCTCATGCATTCTCTTTCTGTCGTGGGGCCAACCTTCTTGCTAGTTCTGGAATCGGTCCAATTCTGGAAATAAGCCCATGTCCAAGAACCCACTGTTCTTCCATAATGTTTTTAACATTTTAGGTTTTTTTTTTTTAAAAAAAATACAATTTACATCATACTTTAAGGCTGCCCTTGCATACTTTCACCAGCTTTATATCACTCAAAACACTTAAATTTTCATATTTCAAACTAAATTTACAAAAAACATAACATGAAGTGCCAGAATTGGAAACTCTGGTTAGCATAAAATAATAACATAAATAGCATTTAGCAGGCAGATCGATCTAATTTCCTTGAAGTTAAACTTCAGTTGGGCAGATACAGATGAGAAACGGCAAAGGCATGGACTGGGCAGGTAAGTTGGGGAGAGTTTCATCCTGTAACAATGAGAAAATGGATAAGATTCGTGGGACTGTTGCCCCTTTTTACTATATCTTTCTTTCTCCTGGCTTCTGGAGGCCACTCAGGAGATGACATGTGGCAGAGTCCATGGGATTGTGTCAACCTTTTTCACAAAATATATAACTATTAGAGACAAATACAGTTTGTAACTATCACACATACTGAAATAACAAATCAAAGGGCTGTTGATCAATATATTTGGGGTTGTCTGCACTTGCCTGCTTACCCCATCACCAGAACCATCAGCAAACATTTCTAGAAGGTAGAAATGGATGAAATCACAAAGTTTATAACTGGTGGTTTTTTTATTTCTCTTTAGAAAAATAAAGGGCTGACGGCATCTCCATAGCTTGTGTCAGGGCTCAGTAATTTTCTCCTGCATAAGTGCCAGACGCCATGTCTCTGTGTGGGTGGCAAGCCACTCTCTCTCTCTCTGTCACAGGTGAATACATTTGTATTAGGGAGGACTCTTTAGGTCAAACCATAGAAACACATTTCTTTCTTAGGGAAAAAATGGGGAGGTATGGCTAAAGGGAAAAATAAGGGTCTGGCCAATGAGTCTGGAGGGAAGAGAAGAAAAGGACTTCAGTAACCAAGGACCCCAGTGGGGAGCGATGGGTAGAGAGAGTGAGAGAGAGAGAGACCATGGTAGGTTATATTCAGTTTGTGGACATAGGTTGTTAACCCCTGCCTATATGCAGATAAGGTTAACTATGTAGCTTTAGCTAAAGAGTGTTCTTTCTTTGGGATGTTGCTGTCTGTCTTGCGAATGTCAGGTATAATAATTTCTTAAAGGAGTTACGTATGAGGCCCTTTTACTTCAATTAATAGAAAAACGATAGAACACTGCAACTTTGTACTTTTCATTCAGGGAAAGCAAAGTAGATACAGGAAGTAGTAATTTGAAAAGTTTTGCTAGTGTTTGAATCAGTAACCTCTTACGTCAAAGGAAATACTCTTAGTGTGCTCTTTTAATACTGAGTACAAATAAGTCTTAGAAGTTTGTGTATTGACAACTATTGTTCAGTTAAGGTCCTGTTTTACCTTCTGTGAATATGCCAATTGACTTATGAAACAGAGTGGTCAATGCCTGGAATGCACTACCTGACTCTGTTGTTACATCTTTAAAGCCCCATAACTTTAATCTTAAACTGTCTACTGTTGACCTCACCACATTCCTAAGAGGTAAGAAGGGGCATGCATTAGCGCACCAGCGTGCCTAAGGTCCCTGTCCTACTCTCCCCTTTTATTTGTACCCATTTCCTGTGTTCTTATTCATGTTTATTCTTATTCCTGTTATCATGCACATGGGTGACAAACTAACTAACTAATTAAAAATAAATAATAAATTAGCCTACAGGAAGTAAAATGCTCAATCCCAAATGGACAAGAATTCTTGAGACAAGAGAAGAAGAAGAAAAAGTGCCACAGGAAAACATATCAAATTGTACATATTTTAAAATAGACCTATAGTTATTGGCCTATTCTAGGAAAGTGGCAGTTAGATAGTGTGAATAAGCACTTTTAGAAAACTTAAAAATTTACCTGAACTTCAAAATATTCAAAACCAATATAAATGTCCTGGTTCGTACATAATTTTGCTCAAATTTTGCTCAGTAAACTTGCTGCAATAATTTCTGGAAAAGTATCCAGCCATGTTGACAAATATTTAACTTTTGTTGTGTTTGTATTACTGTTATCTGCTTTACATGGAGCTAAAAGTTTTGTGAAGTTTCAGTTGCTCAAGATTTGATGACAAAATTGTTCACTCGTGCCAATTATGAAGAGCATTTGGATCTTTTATTACAACAGTTTATCTGGGTTTCAGATTAATTCAGCTATGACAGCCCAAATGCATGAAACTAATGTTGTGAAATTGTCCCTGAAGAGAAAGAGGCTACTCATTCTCATTGGAAGGGGCAGGGGCAGGGAAAGTGGAGATGAATGAAATGGGAGACCATCTATCTTAATTTTTAGAGGATGGTTGTCAGATATTTCTTTCAAGAAATGTCTAGAAGAAAAGCTTTGCCAGAAAAATGTGAAAAGCTTTATTATTATTATTATTATACAATTGTATCACAGCGGCCAGTTGTTTCGCCGGATTTGGCATTGGTTACTAGTCGGGCCCCACCCAGGGGCCTAGGACGACGTAACGTATTTTCGTAATATGCGTGCAGATCCAAGCAGTGCGGCTTTTTGCATTTGACTGATGGTGATTTTGTCAATTTTTAACTGTTTTAAATGTAATTCCAGTGCTTTTGGAATAGCACCCAGTGTGCCAATTACCACTGGAATTACCACTGCTGGTTTGTGCCATAGTTGTTGAATTTCGATTTTTAAGTCCTGGTATCTTGCGATTTTTTCATGTTCCTTCTCGGCGACCCTGCTATCACCTGGTATTGCGATGTGTATGATTGTGACCTTATTTTTCTCAACCAGTGTGATGTCTGGTGTATTATGCGCCAGTATTTTGTCGGTTTGTATACGGAAATCCCACAAGATCTTGACCATCTGATTTTCAGTGACTTTTTCAGGCTGATGTTCCCACCAGTTTGTTGCTGTTTTAATATTATAATTTTTGCACAAATTCCAATGGATCATTTGTGCTACTGAATTGTGCCGCAATTTATAATCAGTCTGCGCGATTTTTTTACAGCAGCTGAGTATGTGATCAACAGTTTCGTCAGCTTCTTTGCAAAGTCTGCATTTGGCATCATCAGAGGATTTTTCGATTTTGGCCTTAATGGCATTTGTGCGGATAGCTTGTTCTTGCGCAGCCAGGATTAGTGACTCTGTTTCTTTCTTTAATGTACCTGTTTTTAACCATAACCAAGTTTGTTCACTGTCCACTTTATCTTTTATTTTTTCCAGAAATTGACCATGCAGTGCTTTGTTCTGCCAACTCTCCATTCTTGATTTTATCACATCTTTTCTGTATTCTTGTTTTGTCTGTTGGGCCTTCAGTAGATTTTTGTTCTTTACTTCGATTAATAGATGTTCTTGAGTGTCTTTTAAATAATCAGTCAGTGCATGTTTTTCTTCTTCAACTGTTTGCTTCACTTGTAATAATCCTCTGCCACCTGATTTTCGGGGCAGATATAGTCTATCAGTATCACCATGTGGATGTAAACTGTAGTGCATTGTCATTAGTTTCCTGGTTTTTCGGTCCAAAAGGTCCAAATCAGCTTGTGTCCAGTTAACTATGCCAGCTGTGTATCTTATAACTGGTATTGCCCAGGTATTTATGGCCTTGATTGTATTTCCACCATTCAATTTAGATTTCAAAATTTTCCTAACTCTGTTGGTGTACTCTCGCCTGACAATAGTTTTTACTTCTCCATGCTTAATGTTATCCAACTGCAGAATGCCTAAGTATTTGTAGGCTTCATTTTCTTTGCATTTAATTAGTTGGCCATTGGGCATTTCAATTCCCTCAGATGCAGTGATTTTGCCCCTTTTTATGGATACAGTGGCACATTTTTCCATGCCAAACTGCATTGAAATATCGGTGCTGAATACTCGGACTGTATTTGTCAATGATTGGATTTCTATTTCTGACTTTCCATAGAGTTTCAAATCATCCATATATAGTAAATGCGAAATTTTTTCAGCTTTTTTGGCTGTTTGGTAGCCTAATTTCATTTTTTTTAAGATTACTGATAGTGGGATCATTGCGATGATGAAGAGAAGAGGTGAAAGTGAATCACCCTGTAAAATTCCTCGCTTGATATTAACCATTCCGTAGCTCTCATTCCCTACTGCCAACTCAGTTCTCCATTGTTTCATTGCCTTTTCAGTAAAGGATGTAATATTTTTGCTAATGCCAGTTGTTTCTAAGCATTTTATGATCCAACTATGTGGCAGTGAGTCAAATGCCTTTTTGTAATCAATCCAGACCATATTCAAGTTCGTTTTTCTGTTCTTACAATTTTCTAATATCATTTTATCAATTAGAAGCTGATCTTTTGTGCCCCTGCTCCTTCTTTTGTTGCCTTTTTGCTCTACTGGCAAGATGTTGTTTGTTTCCAAATAATCCATCATGTTATCTGCAATAATGCCTGTGAGTAATTTGAAGGTTGTTGGTAAGCATGTTATTGGTCTATAGTTTTCAGGTGTTGTTCCTTTAGTTGGATCTTTCTGAATCAAGTATGTTTATTATTATTATTATTATTATTATTATTATTATTATTATTATTATTATTATACAATTGTATCACAGCGGCCAGTTGTTTCGCCAGTTGAAGAGAAGAGGTGAAAGTGAATCACCCTGGAAAATTCCTCGCTTGATATTAACCATTCCGTAGATCTCATTCCCTACTGCCATTATTATTATTATTATTATTATTATTATTATTATTATTATTATTTTAATTCAGTAAAAAAGCAAACAGCTCTTGGCCATTTCCTTTAGATAAAGTTAAC
The DNA here is from genome assembly GCF_051295495.1 of Thamnophis sirtalis. Taxonomy (NCBI): domain Eukaryota; kingdom Metazoa; phylum Chordata; class Lepidosauria; order Squamata; family Natricidae; genus Thamnophis; species Thamnophis sirtalis. The sequence goes on along the minus strand of NW_028261385.1, from coordinate 38,541,155 downwards.
ACCCCACTAATTTAAGAGAAAACCTTTCTTCTCTGTGAAAGACATGGAGGGGAAGCACCATATATGTCTTGCAGAAAATGAAGAATTTCTAGATGCTGAAGCAGGAAGTGGTCCAATAAAACATGGAATCAAGATGCTAAAAGAACTTTTTATTAGATGCTATCTTTTTCATTAATCATGTCAATGTTTGACTGGATTTGCGATATGGGCAAATTTATTCTCTGAAATCAGAATACATTCCCTGACATTTTTAACAAAACAATTATTTGAAAAAAGGAAATAAAACAAATTCAGGCACCTAGTTTATTTTCCATAAACTTGACAAAAATACCATATTTTTCAGAGTACAAGATGCACCTAAGTATAAGATGCACCTTAGTTTGGGGGGAGAAAAATAGGGAGGAATTCTGCCTACCATGTATTCATTTTTATTCCCATAACACCAGAAAAGCAAGCAAACACAATAGTATAATAAAATGATACTTTTTGCCACTTTTTGCAACTTTTTTCTTTCCCCAGCTGGTTGGGGAAACTCTTAATAAGCTTAACTAGATGTCTGGGCATTCAAAAACACTTCACATCTAGTAAAAATATAACAAAGGTGAATCAACAAACCAGCCCAGCACTTGCCTGAAGGAAATCATTGAGAAAACTCAAACAGCTGATAGGAAAAATTTCTACCTTGCCCTTGAGAGGATTATTTCCCAAAAATAGAAACTGGACAAAGGAAGTACCCTGCTTCTCTGAAAATAAGCCCTCCCCCCCAAAATAAGCCCTCCCTGAAAATATTGCAACACAGCAGCAGCCGTGAAGTGACCACACTGCCACCTCCTGCACCTCAAAAATAATAAGACCTCCCTGAAAATAAGCACCAAGCGCTTATTTTGAGGTTCAAAAGAAAATAAGACCCTGTCTTATTTTTGGGAAAACATGGAACCTCTTAAGGCAGTCTCCAAATCTTTCATTGTTGGCTTCTGCCAGCTGGAACAGAACCGGGAAATTTTTCCAACAGTATGCTGCAATACAAATATTTGAGCCCTATTGAGGTACTAACAAGTGAAGTGATCTTCTGTGCTTTGCCTGAAATGGAAGATCGCTTCACTTGTTAGCACTTCATTAGGGCTGAAAAAAAGCTTCCAAAAATCTGCATTTGGAGTATAATGTGCACCCAAATTTTCAGCCTCTTTTAGGGGGAAAAAAGGTGTGTCTTATACTCCAAAAATATGGTATATTTAAAGTGGACTAAAGGGTTAAATGATTGTTTAGCCTTCTACTCTGATCCTAGTCCAATATGTGTTTTATTACATGTTTATTTGTCTGTAACTTTTTCAAAATATTTCTGCAGAGAATGTTGTATTGCTAATGCATAATAAAAAAATAAACACACATATATAAGCTAATTTTAGATATAGGTTGTTTCTTTTTTATTTTTTGCACTAAAGAAGAAGCTATATTAAAATTATCTTTAAGAGCAATGTTTAAAAGAGAAAATATAGATATTTTTAAAAAGCTTATACAATTACATATTTTATATTTACAGACTTCAGTAACTCTAAATGTGTAGATTTTATTTCTTTCTTCACTTCTTTCTTCATTCTAATGTTCACATTCATCAATATTCAGATTTATATATGTTTTATATACTGAATATGCTACTAAGCATTTATTTTGAGAAGAAATAAAATGAATGGTAATTTTAGAATGAAAATAAATAACTATTAAGTGGAGTAGTGAGGTTGTTCAAAGAAGTTTGCATTTGCCAGGTCTGGAATAACAAACTTGTCAGATCCCTCACCTTGGCTTGTCTTCAAACAGCAGTCTTTCCAGCGTATAAGAAATTGGGCATTTCAAGATGAAATAGTTCAACAAATGCCTCCAACACTAGCATTTGGTACTAGTAAACCATGGGCCAAATATCTGAATAACAGTATCAAACCAATGTTTGAATTACAGCAGTTTCTTCCTATATCAGAAAGTATGGAAGAAAATGCAATTGAAAACATAAAATGGCAGAGCCTAAATTGTAATGGGTTTAAGTATGAAGCACCTTCAAAGTCTTCAAGAAAAACTTTCAAAGACTTCATAGCAAAATAGAAATAGCAAAAAGACTTTCTCGTCCCATTATTTTGGATGGATCTTTCATTGCTTTTATCAATTTGCCCAGTTTTTAGTTTAAAACTACCATTCTTCCTCTTTATTGATTGAACTGCCACTTCTTTTTTAATCAAATCACACTTAGTTAGAGCTGCTTAGGACCAATTTTCCAAACTTGCCAAAGCATAAAGATTAAATATTCCAAAGGAGCCATAATTTCAGTTCAAAATGACAATAATATATATGTCAGGGGTGGGGTTGCTGCCAGTTTTACTACCGGTGCGTGTGCGCTGATCAATGTAAATTGTTCTTTGTGCATGCTCAGAACAATTTACAGTGAACTGTGCACATGCAGTCACTAAATCCAAAATGGCAGTGGCACAGCGGCATGGAGGGAACCGGTTCAGGGGCATGGCAGGCCTAGGTCGCTGCCGGTTCTGCGACCCAGGTCTGAATTCCACTACTGGTTTAGTCAAACCAGGCCGAACTGGGAGCAACCCACCTCTGGAAAGGGAGAAGAACCGATTCCTAGTAACAAATCAAAGTTTAGTCACTTTCATCCTGAAATAAGCTAGACTGCATAAATATCAGTGCAGTGTTCTGCAAAATCATTAAAATATAACACATACTTCATTCTCTACTTTTAGATGTTGTGGTCATGACTAGACTTGTCTTGAGACTTGACTAGGCTTAGCTGCTATCATAGGGTCAGTTTTTATTTTATTTTTTGGTATACTATAGAATAAAGAAGGATTTATTATGGGTTCAGGCAGCCTTCTTATAAAAAATATCAATTTAAGACAAGCATCCATAAAGAGACAATATGATTTTCAAAAGTCCAAAATGTTCAGTGTTTATTTCTCATGTAAGGCAAAGGGCTTTAATGATTATAACCTAAATAACTCTATTTTTTAAGTAGTTTGATCTCATGTAGAGATTCCTGGGAAATTAAACAATATTTCTCAATTTGAGCCCTTTGGCTTAAATATCAGGCTTTCAGAAGAAATACCAAAATATTTCATAGTTCCTTCAATATAATTTTCCTCAATTGTGAAAACCGAATCATTAAAAATAGAGGACAGAGTTCAGACAACTAGCAGTTGTGTTCATAATGTGCTTCTGTGGGCAAAATACATTGTTTATTGTACCTCTAAGGAATGTCTAAGTGGTTGAGTAATATTCTATTTTCTTTGCAGTGTTTTATGGTTTTATGTCATAACTCTTAGTTTCTCTGTCTTTTTGTGCTGTTGCACATTAATTGTAGCTAAGTGTTAATGTCTGGTACTTTATCAGTCTTCCGTAGATGTTTCTGTAACTTATTCGTCACGTGTTGTATATTTCCCCCCTCAAAATAGTATTTAAGTTCGTGTTTTAAAAATCAGCAGATTACATGAATGTAATCTTCCTCTTTTTCATCTCTTAGGAATAGATTTTTTTTGCTGTTCTGGACAAATAGAATATTCTTATTCATATTCAGTGAATACTTGGAAAATCACAAACACATCTGTAATAATAAGCCATTAAAAATTAACTTAGAACAGAGTTTATGAACTTCTTTGCTGGATCAATGCATTTTACCTAGCAGTAGAAGAGATTGGTGGATCAAGTTGCACCTAGCACAATACAGATGCTTTATAGGTGAAAAAGTGCAGGTCATAATTTTCCAGGATTTTTCTTGTGGATCCCAAATCTAGATTGATGGGACTAAAATGACTAACCTGGTAGGGAGATAAGACACAAAATGAAGTAAACTGGGCAAGATCCTACAAAGCTTGCAGATTGACTCTGATAAAGCTATTATCTACCGTACATAGAATGTCAGAACTGCTCCATTCTACGTTCCTTTCTACCTGGTCACATGATCCAAAGCAATAAGCCTGTAGTCTCCCTCCTGATTCCCATTACACACTTCAATGCAGACACCTTAAATGTACCACTCATCTAGAATATTATATAATTATTTATCTAATTTACATAGCTGCCCATCTGACAAAGAAATCATTCTGTGCAGTGTACAATAAAATCAATGGTGGGTTGCCAATTTTTTTTACTACCTGTTTGGTTGTGCTTTCGCATTCGCGCATCACTTCTGAGAATGCACAGAAGCATCTGGGAGGGTGGGCGGGGCCTCCTGCTGCTGCTACTACCAGTTCGACTGATCCGGGTTGAACTGGGAGCAATCCACCTCTGAATAAAATAAATCAACTGACATTAAGCTGAGAGAAAAAGTCCTTCTGATTCAAGAATAAACCGGTTGATCATTGAAGTTTCCACTATTGCAAATATTTTTAAAATAAATCTCAGAAACATCTTTTTATCTTCTCTGTGCAACATTTCACAGGAGAAATTCTTTGAAAAAGCTGTAAGGTATCTGTGAACTAATTTTATTTATATTTGCATTACATATATTGCTGCATCTTCCCTCCCAAAATTGAATTTATTATGTGGAATTTACTGTTGCTACAACTTCCCATTTTTGGAGAAAAGTATACAGCAGTGATGGCTAACCTTTTGGTGCTGAGTGCCCAAAGCACACGCACATAAAGCCCCAAAATGCAATGTGAGTACCCCCGTGCATGTGCACACCCCCACACATGTGCACATGCAACCTGCACCCACACATACATATCATCCTGGGCATGCGCCCTTCCCCCATGCCCCATTTGGGCTACCAGGTTGGTGCAGGAGGCCTTCCAGGCCCAAAATGGGGCATGGGAGGTGCATGTGCATGCACACGAACCCCCAAATGCAATGCAAGCACTCCCTGTACATCTGCCATGCTCTCCACACATGCAGGGCAGAGACCCAAAGACCAGCTGACGAGTGGGAGGCATGTGTGCATGTGCCGAGCTGGGCTGGGGCGACAGCAGGAGTGCCCGCAGGGAGGCCTCTGCATGCCACCTGTGGCACACGTGCCATAGGTTCCCCATCACGGGTATGTAGAAATGCTCAAGAATTGCTCAAGACTTTGCCAGACAAGTAACAGTGAATTTTAAAAAGTCTTCAATTTTACTTAGTTCTAGTGTTAATGGTAGTAATTGTATTATTTTTCCATTTATGCTTTAAAAATATTCATGGAGGAGGACATTTGAGTCACTTTGTATGGGAAAAGTAGTTATAAAGCAAATTAATAAACAAATACGGTATTAGAATCATAAACTATCTGTGCTGTATTGCTTTGATGTGATTTTTTCCCCCCTCTCAGACTCTTCATCCTGCTTACCCAAAAGGAATTAACCCTGCAGTGGATTGTTCTTAAAGGAAATATCACAGAGTTAGCAATAGCAATAGCACTTAGACTTATATACCGCTTCACAGTGCTTTGTAGTCCTCTCTAAGCATTTTACAGAGTCAGCGTATTGCCCCCAACAATCTGGGTCCTCATTTTACTAACCTCAGAAGGATGGAAGGCTGAGTCAACCTTGAGCCGGTGAAATTCAAACTGCCAGTCAGCAGACTTAGCCTGCAGTACTGCACTCTAACCACTGCCCCACCACAGCTCAACTTTATCTGATTCCTCATCATTAAATCCTGCTGGTTTAACTGTGCCAACATATTTCTGCTGTAGAAGAGAAGAGCCTTGGACAGAAATGCATAGTTCAAACTGTCATTTGTTCTTCTCTACCTGAACAATAGTATACAGTTACAGAGAAATACATTTCAATGAATATCTGAAAGTATGATCCACATTAGTCTCTTTTTCTGTCTTCTTTGCATTGGGGTTGCACAACAGGGCCATCTCCCCTGTATAGGGTTACAATGTTCCACAAAATATATTCCCCATCCAGGCATTGTGCCTAAATCACATTAGAATCAGCTCAAAGAGGAAAAGATAGATGTAACATGTTCTGTATATTTTCAGTATTATATCTCTAAAAAAATATTTCTGTTATATTACTCCAACTAAATGGGTTAGAAGAAAAATGATCTTTTTTCTCAACCTCATAATTCACTAGACATCTTTCAAGGCACAGGCAGAAATATAACTGAGTGCTATTCATGATTCTGACAAAGTGGAAGAGACCCAAATTTAAACCTTCCTTTTGGCATCCTGCCTATGTAATCAGTAAACTCTGCCCCCAGCTCTTGCTCTTTTACCATGGAAACTCAAACAATGAACCGAACAGCTGTTTCTTTATTCATCGTATTATAGAAGAGCATTGTATATGTATTTTTAAAAGTGCCTTTTTCCCCCTTTTTCCTTTAAACCCCAGCTAAGACTTGAGAAACTGTTCCCCATTACAACTTGTAGAATCAATTAGAAATCAACATTTTAACAGACATTATTTGTCTTCTCCCATTTTGTTGAGTTTAGACAATAATGTCTTGGGAAATCTCCTCTCCTCAATTTTTCTCCCATTTGCTGCTCCAGTGCTTCTCAATAGGCGACTTATTTCTTCATTCATTTGACATACTGTCACTTATCTGCCTGCTTGCATTCTCATGTGTGAGCACCTCTCTAATCAGAAATCACAGACCAGCCAATTCCTGGCATTAACAGCCTAGGAATCCAAGAAAGAGAATTCATAAGAAAAAGTGTATAGCAAAGCAGGGGGACTTATCCTTTTATATATGTGGAAGCCTGGTTGAAGTTATATGTAAAAAGAGAACAAATAATCACAAATCAATTGAAACATATCTTTCTAAATCTACAAGGAATGACTAGGTCAGAAAATTAGAAACCCAAAGCTAGACTGATTTATTCAATCCGTCAACTTGGCCACCACCCAATTCCAATCAAGTTTAGGCAGCTTAAAAGCAAATACACAGAGCAATATACAAATAAACAATAAATTAGATGATAAATCAAGCCAGTAGCGACATACATATGCCCTACAACAGCCTCGCCTAAAGCCCGTGAGAAAAGCTGAGTCTTTAAGAGTAGCTTCAGGGTGGGAGCCACCCAGATCTCAAGAGAATGTCATTTCAGAGAGCAGGCTCTGTCTAGAAAGGGCACTTTTCTGGGGTCCCGATAGGTGGCAGTGTTTAAGAGTTTATCATTTTAAAATAAAGATGATGCTAGTTTATCATTTTAAAATAACAAAAAGCAAATGTAGGTGACAAGAAAAGGATTTTGTGCAACAGTTTAAGCAGTTTACTATGTATAATTCTGAAACCATAAAATTGTATACATGTGTACAGGCATGCATAGGTAATCTTCATTTACTTCCACCATTGCGCTGTGCTTCCAATCTTACTTCAGCTTTCTGTTGCTTTACAGACCTACAAGATCATAAATGCAAGAATTGGTCATAAAGTTGTCTTTATCACCATTGTAACTGCAAATGTGCAGCAAAGAGGAAATCACTAAATAAGGATAATGTGATTGGGAATATATTTGATAGTTTATTAGATTTGATAGTTTATTAGTAACCTTGACTATCGTTAAGTGTATCTTTTTATATTTTTATCTTTGTATCTTGATGAATGTATTTTATTCTCCTTATGTGCACTGGGAGCAAATGCACCAAAGATAAATTCCTTGTGTGTCCAATCACACTTGGCCAATAAAAAATTCTATTCTATTCTATATAGTACCATTCTTTGTGTACAGAGCTTTTATATTGCATCAAGCATACTGGGTGGATAAAAGTAAAACAAAAAAATTCAATAAAATTCAATTGAAAAACCAAATAGGAAGATATGATTCTTTTACAGAAAAAATGAGTTTATTATTTATGGTTTTGATGATTATACAGATTAGATAATAAAAAGAAGAAAGTCATTTTGTAACCATAGATAAATTTATAACTATGCTTACTTCTACTTGTTGTAAAGAGGATCAGAAGCTGCTTCTTTATATATCTTTTTCTATTTTTCTTTTACTCCCCCCCTTTTGTTGTTGTTGTTTTTTTCCTATTTTATATTTATATTGGTTTTCATCTTCGTTTTTTAAAAATCCTTAATACATTTTAAATTTGTTTAAAAAAATAGTAGTTTAGGGAATCCTTTTGCACACATATGCTTGTATGTATTTAAGAAAGTGTGCATGTGTGTTTGGGTAAAAGATTCCCTGAACTCTATTTTTATTTATTTGCTTGTTCTCATAAAGTAACTTTACCCAAACACACATGCACACTTTCTTAAATACATAGAAAGCATATATTACTCAGCTATGAGCAATTTTTGAAAAGTTCAGGTGATTCTGCAGGAAGAGTGGTTTCACATTCCTTCTTAATATTCCACTTTCACATTTTGGTTCTACTCATTTGGGCAGGACTTATTTTGGAACATGTTCTGAATCTTTCTTGGATTTTTTTTTCTTACTATGTATATCAAATTGTGATGAATATTTATTTTGGCTCCGTACTGTGAGCTCTTTGTGATGTTTGAGTTTCTTAGTGGTCTAGGATATGGAAGTATTTTTATTGTTAAAACTATGTATTAGATACTATCTTCATTAAAATATGTTTGAAAACAATTTATTAAACACATTTAACACAAAGTGAATACTCCCTGTCTCAATGACTGCACATTAGTCACAGTTTCTTCACTGGAATATATTTTCATATCATCTAATGTGAATTAGCCATCTCAAAATTCAAGAGGATGTTGGTAGATCTTTGTGCTTACAATGAATGAACTAGTCCAATCTATCTGACTGATATATTATTTCTGACACAGTTTCCATCCTTTGAACAAGAAAGGCTTTCTTTGAAATCACTGCAGCTTTCTTGTACTTAGTCTTGTGATGAGGTTTTAGTGCTTACCTAACCTCTACTACTAAGATTTTGACCAGAGATCTTACTCATTTAGGTAGCTTGGTGAGACTTCAATAGTTCCTCTCCTGCACTGGGATAAATGTTATGACTGCCGGCTACTGATTTCTGACTTAATTAAAAGACAACTTGTTTCAAGAATTTAAGATAGCAAGAAACTGTTTTGTCTACTTACCACCCCCACAACGAGCAAGCAGGAAGCGCTGATTGAGAGAAAGTCCCCTTATCATTTTGTAAATAAAATCTACCCTGCATTTCACATTGCTGCTTTAATTCCAGTTCCAGCATATCAAAATATTATCAGTTATTCAAAACACTTTGATGATTTGTGTTACTGGTCCCCAAAATCTCATTAAAAAGCTTTTTTCCCCTATAAGAAATCATTATAAGAAAATAAAAACGTTATTGCTTTATTTATTTTACTATTTTATACTATTTTAAGACTCCTGGAGTAGACATACTAAACAGAGGAGACTGCTGCTTCTTTTATCAAATATAGTAGGCAGAAACAGTTTTGTATAGCAGTCTAAATCCAAATGCTTTCGATCAAAGTCTTACTAATTTTAATAGAGACTATTTACATAGCTTTCTACCCTCGAATTATGTTTTACACTAACAAAGAAAATTATGTACAGTGATTGGTTCAGTTTGGAGTATACTATTTATGTGATAATTTATGAAACACAGCAAACCTTGATTTAAGTTTGGAGGGCAGTGAAGGAAACACATAATCTCAAGAACACCCATAGGCAATCTTACACTCCATGTGAGAAAGCTTATTATAGAATGACTACCTTTTTTATATGTATAATGAAAATGAAATACACAAACAGGAAATGTGAACAATAAAAATTAAGTGGTATATGCAAAAAGACCATAAAATACCCTTGACGTATGATCACAGTTGAGCCCCAAATTTTTGTTAGTAAGTTAAAGTTTGATAAGGGAATTTTCCACATTTTACGACTTCTCTTACCAAGTTGTTGTTAAGCAAATCACTGCAGTTGTTAAGTTAGCAACATGGTTGTTAAGTGAATCTGGCTTCCCCGTAGACTGCTGGTCAGAAGGTCACAAAAGGGGATCTTGGGACAGAGCAACAGTCATAAGTATGAACCAGTTTCCAAGAATCTGAATTTTGACCACATGTCCATGGGGATGCTGCAATGGTCATAAGTGTGAAAACAATCATAAGTCACTATTTTCAGTGCCATTGTAACTTCGAATGGTCATTAAATGAACTGTTATAAGTTGAGGACTGTCTGTAAGCATTTCTCATTTTTCAATCTTTCTACAAATGGAGAAGAGTAGTTTCCCTTAGTAGAATGAGGGAAACTTTTCACTTTATGAAAGTGGGATATAGGAGAAGGTTAGAACTATTTTGCACAAGGTAAGGGAATTGTGAAACATGATCTTCAAGGACTTTTCTGTTACATTTTACTATTTACTTTTAGAAATATTAAATAGGACACCAAAACACTATATTCATTTATATTCCATAGCAAAGACACAGGGAGATATTTTCAGATCTCCTACATTGTCCCATAATTGCACCCTTCCTGTGTATTCCTGTGAGAGATACTTTATCCAGTTGATCCAGTTGTTCAAATGGAATAGAGCTGACTATTGGGTAGCTGTGTATATAAGCTATAGAAAATTAATATATTTATGTAACCATTCATCGCCTTAAAACAAACTGTTCCAGTTTTATTTATAGTTCTGCAAAATTGTCTCTCTTATTGGTTTGGTTTAGTTTGGTTTTATTGGACATATGCTGCCCTTCTCCCAAAGGACTCAGTGCGGTGTACAGCATAAAAACACATATGACAAAAGTTAAAAAAGATTACATAGGAAATCCAATAATCTTCAATTGACAATTAACATCAAATTTAGGATTAAATTAAAATTGACAATTTAAAATTAATAATTTGTTTTTTTCTATTCAGGCCAGGCTGGCTTGCTGAAAAAGCCAACTTTTTAGGGCGTGCCAGAAGGACTGGAGGTCGCGGATTATACGAAGCTCCGGGGACAGCTCATGGGAGCCTCTGGGTGCTTTTCAAGGACAGTCCCATGTAGAGAGCATTACAGCAGTCCAGGCGAGAAAGGATGAGGGCGTTAGTGACTGTGCACAGGGCATCCCGATCCAGGAAGGGGCTCAACTGGCGAACCAGGCAAACCAGGTAAAAGGCCCTCCCTGGTCACGGCCATAAGATGTTCTTCTAAACTAAGCCACATATCCAGGAAGACTCCCAGGTTGCGGGCCCTCTCTGAGGGGGCTAAAATTTCTCCCCCAATCATCAAAGATGGTACGTGATACAGAAATCGGGATGATGGAAACCACAGCCACTCAGTCTTGGAGGAATTAAGCTTGAGCCTGTTCATCTCCACCCAGATCCGCACAGCCTCCAGGCACCGGAACATCAGGTCGAGGGCATCATTGTGGTGGTTTGGGATAGAGATGAAAAGTTGGGTATCATCAGCGTATTGATGATACCGTACCCTGAAACCATGGATGATCTCACCCAGCGTTTTCATATATATGTTGAACAGGAGGGGTGACAGAACTGACCCCTGGGGCACCCCACAAGTGAGGCACCTCGGGGTCGATCTCTGCCCTCCAGTCAACATGAACTGCGATCGATCTGAGACGTAGGAGGAGAACCACCGCAAAACGGTGCCCCCCACTCCCACTCCCCCCCAAGTCATCGCAATAGGATACCATGGTTGATAGTATCGAAAGTCGCCGAGAGGTCTAATAAGACCAGGACAGAGGAACAACCCCTGTCCCAGGCCCACCAGAGATCATCAACCAATGCAACCAATGCCGTCTCCATGCTGTATCTAGGCCTGAAACCTGATTGAAAAGTATCCAGGTAGGCAGCTTCATCCAGGTACTGGGGAAGTTGATGTGCTACCGCACTCTCAACAACCTTTGCTACAAAGCGGAGGTTGGACACCAGACGATAGTTGGCTAAAGAAGTTGGGTCCAGGGAAGGCTTCTTAAGGAGAGGCCTCACCACTGTCTCCTTCAAGGCAATGCTTCATCTCTCAATGAAGCATTGGTAATCACCTGGAGCCAGCCTCATGTCATCTCCCGGGAAGCCGAAACTAACCAGGAGGGACACGGGTCCAGCACACAAGTGGCAGCACTGAGTCTCCCCATAATCCTGTCCATGCTCTCGGGAGTCACAGGATCAAACTCATCCCAGATAGTCTCCACAAGATTAATCCCTATCGACTCGCCCGAATCTATCCATCAAAGTCCAAGCCTGTCCGAATCTGAGCGATTTTGTCCTGCAGAAACTGGACTAATTCCTCAGCCCTGCCCTGCAAGGGGTCTTCCCCAGTTCCTTTATTAAGTAAGGAATGGGTCACCGCAAACAGAGCAGCTGGGCAGTTATCTGCGGACGTGATAAGAATGGAAAAATGTTCCCATTTTGCCACTTTTATCGCCACTAAGTAGAACTTAATATGAGTTCTTACTAGTGTTCGGTCAGATTCGGACCGGCTAGCCCTCCACCTACTCTTTAGGCGTCTTCTCCGGTACTTCATCTCCTGGAGCTCCTCGGTAAACCAAGGAGCTACCCAGGATTGGCACCGAGTCAGAGGCCGCAAAGGCACAACACGGTCCAAGGCCCCAGTGGCTGCCCTATCCCAGGCTTCCATTAGGGCCTTGGCCAAGCTGTGAGCAAGGGATTTAAGAAAAGTCCCAAGCTCCATCAGGAACCTATCAGGGTCCATCAGGCGCCTGGGGCGGAACCATCTAATCAGTTCCGCCTCCCTGCAGTGGGAGGTAGCAGTATGGAAGTCAAGCCTGAGGAGAAAATGATCAGACCATGACAAGAGTTGAATAACAATATCCCCTAAAACTAGATCATTCATCCACTGTCCAGAGACAAATATCAGGTCGAGCATGTGTCCCTTGTTATGAGTGGAGTCTCGAATTAACTGAGTTAAGTTCATTGCCGTCATGGAAGCTATGAACTCCCGAGCTGAATCGGATGTCTTGCCAATGGAAGGCACATTGAAATCCCCCAGGACCATAAGCCTGGGGAAATCAATCGCTATTTTCCCTTCCCTAAAATTTCTTCCATGAGAATTTTACGTGGACATGGATGATGGGGAATATTAGAAGTGGTTGGGGATATGCTTACAGGAAACTTTTGTTAAATTTAGGGGGGAGTTATCAAACCAGCACAGTGACGGGGTGTCTCAGTTGTTAAGACACTGAGCTTGTCGATCAGAAAGGACGGCAGTTTGGTGGTTCAAATCCCTAGTGTCACATAATGGAGTGAGTTCCCATTACTTGTCCCAGCTTCCGCCCACCTAGCAATTCAAAAACATGTAAAAATGCAAGTACAAAAATAGTAGAAAGGTAGAAAAAAGTAACAACGTTCGGTGCACTTTCGGTGTTTAGTCATGCTGGCCACATGACCACCGAGATGTCTTTGGACAGTGCTGGCTCTTCAGCTTTGAAACGGAGATGAGCACTGCTCCCTAGAGTCAGGAACGACTAGCCCATATGTGCGAGGGGAATCTTTACTGTTACCTATCAAACCAGATTGTGAAAAAAGTAGTTTGATAAAATGTAATGTTACAACAATGCAGATAGCAAGAGAGTCCAGAATAGCAGTAGACTTATATACCGCTTCATAGGGCTTTCAGCCCTCTCTAAGCGGTTTACAGAGAGTCAGCATATTGCCCCCAACAATCTGGGTCCTCATTTTACCCACCTCGGAAGGATGGAAGGCTGAGTCAACCCTGAGCCGGTGAGATTTGAACCGCTGAACTGCTGATCTAGCAGTAGCCTGCAGTGCTGCATTTAACCACTGCGCCACCTTGGCTCTTGAGATTGAGATTCACTCAATGCCACTTGGTTGTGTTTGCAGGGACAAAGGAACCCAGTCCCTTCTAAGGGCTGCAACTTCATTTAGCATAAGAGGCAGAGAGTGGGAAGATACATGAGGAAGATGCGAGAGAGGCAGACTTACAGTATGTGTTATTACTTAGAAGCACTATATTTTTCTTGACTTACATGGTGCCAGAAAAAAAATGAGAGAAAGAGGATGTTTATGTTTTTCTGAGCAAGTAATGGCTGTTCTTGCCCTCACAAGATTGGAAATCTCCTTGTTAACAAGTTGGCAGCACATCTTTGTGAAGAAGTTAATCTAACTGGAGTCAGGTTTATGAACTGGTAATAATGTGCTGAGAACAGATGCCTTGAACTATATCCTGTTTTCTGTCATGGCAACGCAAGGAGATTGGCAGCTAGTACAGAGATGGCTCTTATTTCCTTTCCCATGTAATCCAAATTGGAGAGGAACTGTTCATGGAAGCCTCAAGGCTAGTTTTACATTATGTCTTCTATGAAAGGGTGCTCTTGGTCTGACCTGGGTATGGAATATGTGATAAGTATGCTTGTGTCCTGTCTTATGCCATCTTTCATTATGATTGCCCACCTTATTTCATTTAAATTTTTATGGCACATCAGAAATGTGCTACTGATATCTCTCATGGCAATAGTACATCATGTTTTGTATTATATAACCCATATGTATATAAAACATTCAAAGCCACTGTAAGGACTGTTTTGCTAACCACGTAGACATTTTATCATATCAAGGAGAAACAGGAATCTAGAATTTAGAGAAAAAGAATTCTATGTATTCTACAAGTCAGCATGATCCTTTTGTTAGCAGACTAGAAACTACACTTTAGATTAATTAGTGTCTGTCAGCCTAAATTCTCCATTTATAAAATCTTAACAGCTTCATCTAATCTTTTAAGACAGACTTTGAAAAGCTTATCATGTAAGCTCTTCATGGCACTACTTCATTCCATAATTTCCAGATTGGTAGGTATATTAGTCTGTTCAGCAATTCTTTATTCCTTTCAAGCAAAGATGAGATGGGAGGTACCTGTAAATTTGGCCTCCTGTACAAGACTTCAATTACTAGAATTCCCTTAAGTTTTGGAGAACAGAATTACTAGGAAATAAGGACTGAGAAGTACTGCTTTGACTACCTAATGTGAAAAACTGTATTTGATTACGGAGGCAGCAGCACATCAACATGAAAACAACCACAAAATTGCTAAATTTTAATCCCACAGGAGTCAAAGATGACTGAATTTGGATGCATTCTCTGAGTTAGCCCATTTGAGGGAGCTTAGTTCAAAAACTGTTGCCCTGCCCTGTAATGCACTGTTTCACCCAGTTAAAGGTTGCAGACCCAAGCACCTTAGCACTATATAGATGTAGCCTCTGTCCTGCTTAAATAATAGCAATTGAAATAATAATAATTATTTCAAAATATAAAAACAATATTGTTGTAATAATTACACCAGCTTTAGCACATTTTCTATGTATGCAATTTTATGTTCCAATTCCTATTAAAATCAGACTATAGTTGCTGACAGCCTAAAATTAAAACCTTCCACATTTAGTTTCAGTTTTGTAACACTGCCAGTCAATTTAACAGTCTTAAATGTTTTCTTTAATTATCATGTTTTTATCTCAAGTGTTCCATGCTCATCTAATCACTATCTGCTTCCCATAGTTGTAGCAGCCTTAAATTTTCCATCTGCATGATTCCAATTACTGCTGGCTTATGATCCATCAACACCTCACCTTCATGAGGTGCTGATGGATCAGAGCAACACGTTAACACCTTTCTGGCATTCAACCAGGAAAACCAAAGATATAAAAATAGATGGTGCACCACCAACTGCATTAATTCTAATTATAAGGACAGCTGCTGATAAAAGGAAAATGACATTAGTGAGTGATTTTGTACTTTAAATGACTGTTAACTTCTTGGTTGATTGATTGTGTGCTGTTAAGGTTTTTTCCACTCTTAGTGACCACATAAATATTCTCCATGATGATCTATATCTAACCCTTTTCAGGTCTGTAATGGTGAACCTATCACCATTGAATCCATCCACCTTTTCTCTTTCTTTCTACCTTTCTCTGACATTACAGCATTTTTCCAGGGACCTGGGTCTTTGCATAATGTCTCTGAAATAAAATAATTGAAGCTTGGTTATTTGTTATTGTGCCTTGAATGAGAAGTCTCAATTGATGTGTTTGATGATCCAATTGTATGTTTTATTGGCTGCCAATGATATTCTCAGAAGTCTTTTCCAACATCAAAAATAATCTCCATTGACAAGTACTACTTCTTTTCCCTAACTTTTTTACCTTCATAAATGGAAAAAATATACACTTGTAATTTTTTTTAAAAAAAATACGACTACTACTGGGTCACAGTTTTAGAGATATTTCCTTACCTAAACAATAAAGGAGAACATTTTTAGCTCATGGTTGAACTGTGAGGTCCTTGGTGCTTTCTGGCGTTGTTGTTTTCATGTAGACTAGCATTGATGCTGTTTCCTAGTTTGAATAATTAAACATTTGCAAGAAACAACTTTAAATATTTAAATTTACAAATTTAAAATTATGACACTAAAATAATTTAAAATAACAATTAAAATCATCAAAAAAATACCATTAAAATTAACACTTAATATTGCATAGATTGTAAAATATGTACAATGAATGTATATTACGAGCCTTTAAAAATCCACTCATGATATTTAGACTCCCTCAGTTCTTCAAAGAGGGCGTTTCAAAGAACGAGAATGGGCAACATAAAAGGCACAACTTCAATTCACTTCTAGATGATCAAATGTAGGTGAATTTCCTCATATGATCTAATAAACATGATGGTTCACATTGTCAAATAAACCCTTCCATATATTTTGAACCCAAGCAATATAGGGCTTTAAACATAATAATGGCACTAATATTTTACCTGGAAACAAATTGTCAGCCAATGCAATGTTTTAAGTGAAGATATAATATGATCTCTTTTCAGTCTTTTTGAGTCCATGCTGGCTGACAGTTTTGAACCATATGAAGTTTTTTGACTGTCAGCCTCACATACTATGTAACATATTACCACACCTGCACAGAGGTAGCCCTTGTTTAGTGACTGCCTTAAACACTTACTGTTTACAGTTATGACAACGAGAAGAGGTATTGTGACCAAAACCCACGTTTACAACTTTAACAGTCTCTTTCACTCTCTGTTACTTATTCACCATTAAACTACTTTATATTGTTCTATGCCTGAACCCATTTGTTTTCTTCCCCCATCCCCTAATAGAGTGGAGAGATTATCTAAATAAGTTTTTTCTTCCTGGTCTGCTTTGCTCTATAGCAGGCCTGACAAATTCCTGGCCCGCTGCCAGGATGTGTCATGCGCTGGCCACACCCACACCAAAGGTGGGTTCCTATCAGTTTGGACCGGTTCAGCCAAACTGGTAGTGGTTTGGCGGCCTGGGTTGCTGAAACTGGCAGTAACCCAGAACTGCCATGCCCTTGAACTGGTTCTCCTATCGAACAGCCATCTTGATTTCAGTTCTGCGCATGCACAGAACAATTGTAATTGCACAAATTTAATTTCTTTTCTTTTTTAACATTTTGCGCATGCGCAGACCTATTTTTTTTTGCAAATGAATGTACATGTGCAAGCGAGTGAGCAAGTGCATGCAAAAATTTTGCATGCACTGAACTGACAGTAATCCTGGGAGCAACCCACCCCTGCCCCACACCCAATTTAGGGAAGGGGGGAGTCCCGATACATCATGTGACACCATTGTGGCAAAGTGAGTTTGACATTCCTGTTCTACAGTATCCCTAAAAAAGTACTAACTACAATTCATCAAGCTCAGCACTGTTACTTTAATTAACTGACTGGTAGATGCTGCCTAAAACTGACAAGACAATAATCAGTTTCACACTGAAAGCTTTTGTTTGCTTCCTAAAAACATTGTGACTAATAGTTATAAGCTCAATAGCTGCCTCTAAATGACTTTTGGTATGTATTCCCCATTGTATACTTATGTACTCTTTTGTAATCCTTTACTCGCCAATAAATGTAAGTACAAACATTAATTCCCTTTTTGTTAATTATGCTATTACTTTTTTGCTCATCCTTCTCATGAGTTGGAAAAGCTGAAATAAAGTTGTAAGTTGCAGTAACATGATTTTTCAGTTAGCTTAATGAATGAATCACCATCCAATTTGCTATCCCTAAACAAGAACTACTTTCATAGTATTGAATTTATTTTCATCCAGAAAGGGACATACAATAATTAGCATGATTAAAATGGATAAAAAGTGATTCTGGCCATTGTTCCCAAAAGCACCTTAGTATTGCATATCTACTTCTTCTTCAAGAGTGTAATCCCACAAAGAATAACATATTTACTACCTTTCTTGATTATCTCTATTTTGTGTGGATTCAATTTTACTTTATTTCTTATCTAGCCCAGTACTGACTGCAGACAGATATCCGAACAGCCACACAAGTTTTTTGTAATAACATCTAACTTACAGTCTCCTGATCATCTACCCTAGCAGTTTCATGTTGACATTGGAAAACAGAATGGAATCCTGGGGAATATGACACAATAACTTCTGTTTCAAGCACAATTTGTTTTTTTTTACACCTTCAGATATACATGTGAAATATGGAAACAAAGTCATTGTCATATTTCTGAATCTCTAAGATGATTCCAGAACAATACCATGGTAATTGGTATTAAAAGCCTGTGAAATTGCAAGAAGAACCAACAGGGTTATAGTCTCACATCAAACCCATTGCGTGAGCCCAAGCAGTTTCAAAATCACAGTCTTCTCTGAAACCAGTTTGAAATAGATAAACATAATTTGCTTCCTCCAGGTTATCTCCCAGGTGAAAGTTATTTTTTTCTATCCGCTCATGCCACTATGGGTGGTTAGAAGAAATTTTCCTGCCCTTTCCCAGAATGCATTTATAATGTTCACTATGGCATCTTAATAATTTTAATTATAAGTCAAGGAGGAGGAGGGTCAAACTTCTCAAAAAGCAATTGCCTCACCACTGTCAAGCTATTCACTAAGGCTGCATTACTATTAGTCTTCTCATCGTTCCTATCACCCATCTCCTCCTACTTATGACTGCATGACTGTAACTTTGTTGCTTGTATCCTTACAATTTATATTAATATTGATTTTTTCCCGATTGCTTATTTGTACCCTATGACTATCATTAAGTGTTGTAAATACAACCAATTTCATTGTATTTAAGTACAATGACAATAAAGATTATACTTACCTTATGATTCTTGACGAATGTATCTTGTCTTTTTATGTACACTGAGTGCATATGCAAATTCCTTGTGTCTTGGCCAATAAAGAATTCTATTCTATTCTATTATGGCTTCATATGGCTTTATATGTTTATTCTGGACATATAAAAGTAATATGTAAATGTGCTAGAAACTTCAGTCAGGAATAAAATGACTAAATAACAAAAATGATGTTTAGCTCAGTTAAATTCTGTTTCTCTACTCTTCTCTGTACTCTTCTATTAACTGTAACATTTCTTACCTCTTAATTTATCTCAGTATGTCCAGCCAGCTCCATAAAGTACCTTATAAAACTATGAAAAAGTTTACTCCTTGATAAAATAACATTCTACAACAGTCATGGTTGTTTCCCTTGAACATGAATCCCATCTGATTGTCTAAGAACATTTGTTACCAATCTGCTGCATATTATATAAATTATCAACTACAACACCACATGGAACCAAAAGATCAAAAGAAGGAAATCAAGGAAAAGTGACATAGTAAAGAAAAGCAGCCATAGAACTGGAGGCTACATCACTACAAAGACTGAATTGTTTAAGGAGACCTTCAGAGGAAGTTTGCTTGATTCTAGAGATCAGATTTAGTGCTTTCACTAAGTGCAAAAGTATTGTACTATTTATTGCAGGAAGAAATTATGTGTATGCGAAAACCTACTGAGGTCAATGTAACATAGTCTGAGAAATGTAGAAGTATTAATTACATATTTATACAGAATCTTAGCACTGCTGGCTTCATTTCACATATGGTACTCTGGATGTTAATTCTAAATAAGTACAACTTCTAAAACAAGAATCTCAGAAAGACTTTAAATGAGTATGTTGTGTAAACATGGCTGATACCTTTGTAAAATTTTCAGTTTACAAACTTGACAAAATTTGATAACCTGTATGCAGGAGACCAATTGTATACATAAGGTTCAAACTGTATTAGATGTTCATATTCTAGCCCAGTATACAGAATATCTCCTTACTAAAATTTTGGCCAAATTTCAGGCAATTCTTACACAGATTCTTCTTGGGATCTACAGTATATGTATTGGATCTCCATCTCCATGTCAGAAGCTGAAAGATTCTGTTTTATGAGTGAAAATATTCTCATATTTTGATAGTATTACAGCAGATTCAAACAAGTAGAGAAATGCATGCATGAACTAATCTGTCAATCAACCAATACTTGTAAAATATGCAATAATGTTTCAAGTAAACCCCTCTTTCTATCAATGAGATGACCATATGAAGGTTATTGCAGTGTATTTCTCCACAGTACTGAAATAAGCTAATGAAAGAGTCATTTAAAGAAACGCTGAACAGCTGTGTTGTCAGGAAGCTTAATAGTCTAATTCAATGACTATATAATTGTTTTTCCCATGATATAATACAAACATTTAAACGTTTGGCTGCACTTTAGGATGTTATCCTAGTGAGCAGCTTGTCAAATGCATTGATTATAAATATTTTTTCCTATATTTTCCTCTATTTCCTTTCTATTTGGCATAGAAAGATATCTATTGTGGAGATTTCATCTGCTCCACTTGCTTATTCCCTCACCAGGTGACTCTGTTGTAATTCTGTTTGTAACATCATGGTTGGCTGCTACAAGTACCATTAGGACTTCAGAGAATTGAGAATCAAGAAGTCCACTCCTGCTGGGTGCAGGTGTGGAGTGCTTCATTAATTCAAGGTAGAGAGTGATGAGGTCATGGAAATGTGACTCTCCTTGATGAAAAGTAAGGGGGAGACAGCCAGAAAACAGTTTCAAAATATGATGTCAAAAGGGACTGATACAGATCAGAATAAGAAATCCCTCTAACAGTGTAATTTTATGATTCTTTGCCTACAATTTTGAAAAGGATTTTTCTTCAGTATTTAAACTTGATTATGCTTTCAACATACATCAGCAAAATTATTATACTGGTACAAAATAAATAATTACATTTCTATGTTAAAGAAATGTTAGAATAATTGAAACAAGTTGTATTAGTAGATAAAGCTGTCGACTTCCTAGCCCAGGGGTGTCAAACTCATGTCGCCGCGGTGGTATCACGTACATATCCAGGATTCCCCCCCCCTTTGCTAAACTGGGTGTGGGCGTGGCCAGCACATGACGCATTCAGCCCATGGGCTAGGAGTTTGACAGCCCTGTCCAAGCCTATATCCCTTTTGCAACACTCAGGATGTCTTTGGAAAAGGCAAGAAATATCTGTAGCATATTCTGTTCTATATACTTCTTTGTATTATCTAATCTTTAAGCAAAAGTATTTTCTTTTATTCTGTATTAGTGAATTCGCATCTAGAGGCATTTGTACAGTTTAGAGCATCACATTTTCAGAATACTGTCAGGTAAGGCCAGGTTCAGAAGAGGTGGCAACGGCGATAGAAAATTTGGAGAAATTTTCTAAGAAGTCATGAAGGAACTGGAGGTGTACAGTCTAAAGAAAAGAGACAAAGGAAAGATTTAGTACTCATATCAGGTACATAAATGGAAACTACAAGAAAGATGCCATTTTCCTGTGGCAGTTTCATTGCCACAGAAGCCAGAATAGAAATACCCATTATTATTCAATATGGTATTAAGTTACATCTAAATTTTAAGGAAAAGGGAAAACTTTTTGATGATAAAATCTGCACAACAGTGGACTCTCAATCTTCCTACAGAGTTTGTGAAATGTTTGCATCTCTGGAGGCTTTTAAGAAGAGGATGGACAGCTGCCTCCCAAGGATTTGGTTTGGTTTTCTTTTGCATTGCAGCAGGTTGGATTATATGCCCCTGTGGCCCTTTTCATTTACAGTTCTATGATTCTACTGTTGCATATGATGGGCTATATCTTTAGAGGAAGACTACAGACACCATATTTTGCCATAGATCTTGATGTTTTGATTTTGTGTATACTTGGATTGCATCACTACAGTTACCATTTTTGTTTGAGGTAGTAAGGCAAAGAAATTTTTTGCAGGAAAGCCCAAAAATTCAATTTTTCCACAGACTTTTCTTGAAAGCATGCCATGTTTCCTTTTGTGAACTGTTCAGGCCCAGAAATATGCTTTTAGTCTGACGCCTGGTAGCATCTAGCTGACCTTGGCTGAATTCAGACGCTTAGCATGGACAGCTCTGATTACTTAATTTGGATTGCTATTGGCTGGAATGGGCTCTCAATTTTTTATTTGTTTTTAATGTTTAATTTTATTGATGATATTGTATACTGCTCAGAGTTCCTCTCCAGAGGATATGGGCTGTTAAGAAATATAAATGAATAAAGTCCCTTTAGCTTTCTATATCAAGAAACAATGGGAAATCTTATTGGCATAATGCCTGAAATTTAACAACTATCTGTAAATAGATATCCAAGGCTATGGATAAGGAGGTAAAGATTAATTTGTATCTCCATTTCCTTTTGTCATGATTAATTGCATTTCTTCCCTCTCCTGACTTTTTGTTGTCCTATCTAAACATGTATATTTGCTTCCTTGCTTCTCCCACTACACACTCCAAGATCATGGGGGAAAGGAGTCTCTTTAGCTTCAATTAAGCAGCAAAGACTAGATAAAGTATGGGAAGGGAAGATTAAAAGGGGTTTTGGTTCCATTGCACCAACGATCTTTTCTTAATCCAAGCATAGGAAATAGAAACACCTGGCAGAACTCTGTATTTTTCTAATGGAGATTCAGAATCAGGCTACACCTTGATAAGAAAGAATAGAAAAATGACTATACAAAAAGTAAAATGGTATGTTATTTATTAAATGTATTTCTACTACCCACAATTCAAAAAAGTGCCTTGACACCTTACATAGATCTTTTCTACAATAACATAGAATGTTTTATATATTCAGTTCAGCCAGTTCTCTCCAGTTTGGCAAACCGGTAGCGGCAGCTGCGGGAGGCTCCACCCACCCACCCCGACATAATGTGTGAGTACTGCACATGCGCAGAAGGTGGCGCGCATGCACAGATGAGTGCACTCACATTTGTGAATCGGTAGGGAAGGTAAGTGAATCCCACCTGGGATTCAGTTTTTGTGTGCATGTTCTATGTGGATATTTATGTTCCCCTTTCCTTGAGAAATGTTTTCATATTTTGAGGAATAAGCCTTTGTCCCTTTTGGGTGACCTATGAGATTTGTCATAGTCAACTGCTGCACTCCCAAACTTGCCTACACCATCCTTGCCTGAATTCAATCTTCTTTGCATTTGAGCTTTGTTTGCCCTGGCAAAAGATCAAGACCCATGAACTGGCCTAGGCCAAGCAGTCTTTGATATCTTTTCCCTGGTTCATTTTTTTCTCTCCACAGATGTCCCTGTCCTCTTTTTTTTCTACCTTTGATTTTCATGAGTAGCAACACAGGAAACAATAAGCAAACAGTGAAGAGCTTTGGCCAGTTCCTGTGAAGTTCCTCAAGGAGATAATCAGAAAGCTGCAGCAGCTGGAAAACCACTCTGTTGCTCCAGGAGTTTCTGCTATGTTTTCATTAGCCATCAAACTCATCAAACTGGCAAACTCAGCTGATAAATAATCTCCTCACTTGTCTCTAGATATTTCACCATTTTCTGATTTTTTTTTCCCTACACATTTTTTTCTCTCTGTATCATTCTCAAGACAACCTGGATTTTGCATGTGTTAATTAGAGAAAGGTGAAAGTGACAAAACAGAATAAATGTCTGTTGAGAAAGTGTGGCAGCAGTCCTGGACTTAACAGACTGTATAGAAAAACACAACAAGGATAAATGTGAATACTGGCAGAGGGACTACCACTTTATAAGAATGGGAGATGATTGTTAAGAAAGGCATAGTGCATCTTAACACATGTCACTATGCAACAGATTTCAAAGAATATTGCATGGCTAGGATCATATCACTAGTATAATTCTGAGTACTAATACCAATACCTATGCTAATACTTTTAGTACCAGGTATGATTTTACAATTACAATTTAGATTCACCTCTCTATTTACATGGAGCAATTAGCAGAAGTTAGAATTTTTTTATTATTTATTGAAACACCGAAAGTTTGCTAAACACTCTAAAGATTTAAGGGAAATGATAAGAAAGGAAAAGGGGACAGAGGATAACATAGAATTAGTCACAAAATCTTCAAATGTCTGTATATCAAATGCGCTGGTGTGTGTGTGTGTTTTGACTCTTCTAATAAGAGGGCAGAGGAATCAGAAGAGGAAAAATATTTCTTGGTCCCAGTCTTAAATTGTCTGAAAGTCCTAAAATGCAACAATTATAGCAGCCAATTTCCAGATTGGGCTTGTAGCTTAAGAAGTCTTCGGTCAAACTCCTGGGAGAATGGAGACAATAAGATAAAGGGGATAGGAAAAATAAAGATAGGAGCATCACAAGTTTTCTATTTCTTTTCATTGCTACTTTCTTCAGTTGTGCAGTTTTGCCTTTGCCAAACTTTCTGTCCTCTGTTTTCAGAGTCACAATTTTCTGTACAAATGTTATATTCCAAAAGTTGCTACAGCTATATTATTTCTCAACCTAATGTTATTGCAACTATTAGAATGTCTTTACTAATTGTTATAACCATGTTGAGTGTACTAGCATTGCACAGTCCACTAGATGTTGTCCTAGTAGTAAATGGTTAAATGGGGAAACTATTGTCTCAGTAGTTATCAGCACAAAGCGCCATACCAAATAATCTTGGGCAGCACTTGGAAACTTTGTCATCCTCAATTTTATGTCAATTACAAAGTGCGACACTGCTTGGCTCCACACCTATACTATGGCAATTGATTATCACATCCTAGGAGCTAGATTCATGCGATCGACAACACCTAAAGAATTAGCTAGTATGATTTAACATTGCTGTGTGAAATTTTAGAATAATATTAGTAAGATAATTTTGTGGCACCAGACTTTTTAGATTTTTTAATTGTAATGCTTGAAATACTCTCATAGCTTTTGTCCATGGCCCATTTCTGCTCTTCAATGCCCTGAGTAGTTTATAAGTCTGGTACATTCTGGGGATAAATATGTAGCCAACAGGATCTTTGTGGCTAATGTAGCCACCACCATCAGAAACTTAGAAACAGAAGAGAACAAAAAAAAATGACAGCTGCATTGCTACTGCTGCCAATGAATTCATTATTCAATGAATCAGTTGCCTGAAGTACACAGAGATTTTTGAAACAAAACACCTGGAAAATCTTTGGCTCACCCTTTAAACAAAATATTTTGCAAGGAAAAAAAAAGAAAAACTAAAAGTCCTACCAATCAGCTAGCATCGTTAAACTGATCAGATGGAGAAATAAATCATAGCTGAGTTAGAGATGGGATCTAATTCAGCAAATATATTGGTGGTTCCATAATTTAATAGCCAGAGTGAGCTTAGATATGAATCAGATGGTTGTCAACATCTTTCATTTGTTTAGTTTCATATGGCTAGCAGGCTTTCTAGCTAAACTTCTAAGGCATTAGGAATTGAATCATATTTATATTTGGTTGATGTGTGGCTATATTTTTATCAACAGAATGTCATTTCCTACAATGTCTAAAAATTGGAAACACATACATAAAGAATGCAATCGCCTTAGTTGAAAAATTTTGTCTGGAGCCCGGATCATGGTGTGGATGTGTGGTATTATATTAAATCATCATTAGGACACTTTCAAATATATCATCCTGGAATTCTGCATTGCTCCAATATCCCCTTTAATTTTTTTCTTTGTCTATTCCATTTTATGCAAAATAAATGTCATCTGCAATATAAAATATTTCTGCAAGATGAAATGTAAATCTATGTTACCCAAAACCACATCCCAAGCAACCTTTCCTCTTTGGCTGTCTCCTTTCAATTTAATCATGTTGAAGTCTTTCAGAGAAAAAAAAATAAGGTGGTTTTATGGCAACATATTTCATATATCTGTCTTGAAATGGGTCCAAATGAACACAAGTGCTTATGTTAAATGAAAGACTAAATATTAAATAAGTTCTCCCAAACTGAAATCACACGGCAGTTAAGGCTATCTAGTAAAGAAGCCTTCTTTAATCATGGGAATTGTTCATATAGAGCAGGTGTTTATAATTTGATTTCATTGAAGGTGGCATCAGGATTGTGTTTGAAATTGAAGAATCAGAGTGAGAAGAACAATCAATCAATCCAATCCACATTACAGTCAAAAACCACCATGTGGGATACAGTCCTAGAAGATACATCAGGGTCTTAAAATATTATAGAAGATATAAATAGGAATGTAAAAGAAGAGGCAGGAACGTTACATGGATGTAGGGAAGCAGCAAGGTTAGTAAGTGAAAGTATATATCAAATTGTAGAGTGTTCTAGTATGGCAAACTGAATGCTCACTAATTCTAATTTATGGCAGAGATCATCAACTGATGAATGTTAAGTGCTGTTGCACAAAACCTCATGACTTTGTCTGTTGTAGCAGGCTTGATATCTAAAAGCAGCAGGGTGGTGTAGAATTATTCTGTGCCCTGAGTAGTTATGCAGTATTGGTGAGAGGATACTAGTATGAATGGCTCTGTAATATAGTCACTGGAGAAGCACATAGTCTGTTCTTTTGTATATCCAGAGTCACAGAGGCACAGTCACTCTAGATATGGGCCTTCAAAGACAGCTTGGGCGGACCTCATGACATTGTGCCAGAATAAAGGCCCCCAAATTCACTTGAAGTACTTCAAATGTAGTTAAGTATATCACAGAGGAGGCAGAATGGCTGTTGAATTAACTGACAATAAGGGTTGAGCTCCTGGCTAGATTCACTTGGTGTTCTGTGTCTGCTATACGCTGCTTAATTTTTGCTTGCTCCTGTTTGTATCCAATTCTGAATAGAAGACATGTAGAAAAGGATGAGGTTTTACTTACCACTGCCAACTTCCATATGGGCTGAAAATCATCAAATGGGGCAAGACCATGTAAAAAAAAGGATAGTCTCAACCAGTGACATACTCCAATGTCTACTTTCATGAGGTTGTCTCTAGTTTCAAATGTGGCATCAGAGGCACTTTTTGATATGAAAGACTAATCTTTGGATTTTGCAAGTTCTAATAGTGCAAAATTAGAGAAGAGGTCCAACTGGGCATTATAATGAATTTTACTATTGGCTTGACTTCAAATAATTTGAATGCTGCAGATATAGTGGCAGATTATTATTTTTTTTTAGATTTAGATTTTATTAACATTTGTAGGCCGCCCTTTTCCCTGAGGGGACTCAGGGCGGCTCACATAAAATCAGGGGGGGGGGAAATACAACAATGACATAGACACATATAATAAAAGTAATAAGCAACATACATTCATCATTCGGGAGGGGCAACTATCCTTGTCCCCAGGCCTGACGGGCTAGCCAGTTCTTCAAGGCTGTATAGTGGCCACCTCTTGTGAATAAGGAAATTAAGAAGATATAGTATAGTGGCCACCTCTTGTGAATAAGGAAATTAAGAAGGGCTGATAAGCTCCTCTGGCTATAGAAATGTAATTTAAAATATTTCCTCATGTGCAGTACATTTGCAGTACCTTTAGAAACAAACCATTTTGTCTGTCCATCGTACGAAAGCTGAATCAGAGAAAAAGAAGGTGGGGAAAAGTAAAAGAGAGAAACATTTGAGAAAGTTGATTAAGAAAATGAACTGAAAGTAACAGAATAAATTTAACACAGAGAAATTTATTTACTTCAGAAAGAGAAATAAAATACACAAGTATATGATATGGTTACAAAAGAAATGCTAATGTAATATTAGGCCACATTAATGGAAGCATAATTTTAAAATCATGGGAAATAGTGATTCCACTTTATTTTATCCAGTTTTGAGCCCAACACAGGAAATAGGATTTAGAAAAATTAGAATACTTCCAGAAAATAATAGGGTACCAGCAATTAAGATATATTAAGTGATACTTGATAGTTGATAAAAAATATCGAGTAGGGATACAATAGAATTTTTCTTAGAAATGTCTAAATATTATTACTAACAGTAAAAAAGTAGGTCAACAGAAGAAGAACTTACCAAAGAGTGGAAGGATTCCCTTCAACTGATGTATTAAAGTGAAGATTAGATTGCTACGTGTCTTCAATCATTTAATTTGTGTTAGGGTACTTTTCCATTTCTGTGAAAAAGTTAATTGCTCTTTGCAAGATAAAAATATTAAATGCTGAATGAGCTTGATCCAAATTTAGTCAATTAATTATGACTAATTTAAGCCTTATGGATTTTAAAGGATTTATTTCAAGACCCTTTTCCCATGGGACACTTAACTTTATGAGTTGGGTGTGGAAAGAAACCCAAAAGAATGCAAGTGTTTAATCAACTATCCCCAAAGCAGTTGTGTTTCTTCAGTCAGACCAGTCTTTCAAAATTGCCCATCCAGGCTGGGATGAAACAAAATCATGCACAAGGGTTATGTCTCGAGTAAGACTTGGAGATAAGGCTGGTAATCAATTTTGGCCAGAAATGGGTATTTTCAATTATGCTACCCTAACATCCCTAAGATTGAAACTGAAGCTGTCCATTTACTGTATTGGTATTGCTGGGCAGAACTCTGACCTGGCAGTCACAACTCTTAATCCCATCAAGTCCCTCCTTATCATACAGACCATGAAGGATATAGCCAAAATAAACTTTCCACTCCTCCTGCCTATCATGAACATGATGGACTGGCTGGGAAAATTACAGGGAAACATATGACACCCCTTTTGAAAAATCCCTTACCCATCTGAGTCCATGGACAACTAGACTATTACATGCACTTTCTCCCCATCCAACATGGTGATCTGGAAGAAGGATATCCCCTTCTTTCAGGGAGACCCACAAATGGTCATAGACATCCTGCAGTCATCACAGAAAGCCACAACTTATCCTGAGGGGATATGATGAATATTTTTATCAGAAAAGACAAGTTCTACAACTATTTGAAAAACAAACAAGCATGGAAATAGCATGGAAATAGTCTATAATTCAGACTCTTGGACAGTAGTTTCACTGCTGTTTGTCTAGTCAATGAATCACTTCAATCGGACTACAGATGACATGGCCCATTTGGGATAAAGAGCCCACAGAGCAAGAAATGTCTTCCTCTATATCCTTCACATATCCCCAGAGCAAGGTCATCTTAATTTATACATCAAACAGGCTTCACATCAAAGTCCATTACTTCATGCTCAAAGTCCATTATCACTATAAATACTATGACTCTGTTTTCTCATTTCTAAATCTTCAAATTGCAGATTTTCCATTCTTCTGTCTGGCTCTTCAAATAAAATGTAACAAAACAGAATAACAGAGTTGGAAGGAACCCTGAAGGTCTTCTAGTTCAACCGTCTGCGCAGGCAGGAAACCATATACTATTTCAGACAGATGGTTGTCCAATTCTATCTCTGCTTCTAGCAATTGCACTCTGTCTATTTTCATTGGATAACCGGGCTAAGAACTGGATGAAAAAAAAAATCTAATAGACATTTTGCAGCTGCCACTTCCACAAATCAAAATGGGTAGTCATGGAGCCAGTTCAAAACCTAAATTTAGGAACCAGCCATATAAAACATATTGGGTTATGCTTTCAAATAATTATGATATTGGGATGAGTTCTTTCAATTAATATTCACTAACAACAGAAGGTTTTGCTAGAAGGAAGGAAAGGGAATGTCATTTGTTATAGAGATTCTATGTATGAGAATAATTTGCAGATGAGACGTAGTGGATAGCATATGCAGTTAGGAATCAATTTTTTGAAATCAATACTTTATTTCACATGAAATTTATTTTAATTAAAAATTCTTAATTCAGTAGAGTCTCTCCTGTCCATTTTTGGAATAAAAAAAGGAAGAGTAGGTAAGAAAGTTGAAAACCCACACACGCACTTACCTATTCTTCCTTTTGTGGGAAAGATAATCTTAAATTCAGGGTTTTCTTCTTTCTAGGCAAATAAAAGATATCCAGATCTCTGAGTCTCTTTTAGTCTGAAGAGCAGAAACAGTGACATTTGACCCATATATCTTTTCCCATGGTTTAGTTTGAACAAATCTATCAAAGTGCTTTGTTTTCTCTCTCAGTTAACACTGCAACCCAGTGCCTGTTTGCTCACCTTCTGATTCCCAAGGAAGTGAGCTTCAGCCAGTATAACAAATGGTTAGGGTTTATGGGCGTCATAAAATAAAATAAAACATCTGGAGGACACCAGATTGCCTAGCCAAACTCCAGATGTATGTGATTGCAACCAGGCAGAACAATCCTTTCATTCATGTAGAACATGCTAACATATCCAGTGGCCTACTGGGCGAGCATTGGGTAGAAAAAAGATGAGTTTCTTCATCCTTTTTTTTAATCTTATTTTTCCCCCAAGCAAAAGGAAGAAATACATTTAGGACAACCAAATCAATAGCTTATGTTTCCTCCAGATTGGGAGAGTGACAGAGGGTTGGGAGCAACTGGATATTGAGCCTTTCCAAACCACTCTATTCTGGCATGCTTCTTTTCAGGATTTTCCAAGGTCAGAATTTCCTGACCTTGACAAAAGCCAAATATGTAAGCCAGCAGAGACTGGGGTCTTTATTTCTGGAGTCAGAGGGGGGGAAATCTGTATTTTTAATGGATTTGCAACATTTCCCTAGGGAGCATAAGATTAGTATTTCTAAATATTGATACTCTTAATAAATCTTTTCATAATGCACTTTTCTCTAGGATGGTGACCAAATTACATTTAGTCTGATTAGCAGTTTTTAAACCCATCTGTCACTGATTGGAGAATTCAGTTGCATCCATTTCTGATACATGAAAGAGCAGTGGAGAGGGGGTTTCCTTCTATTTCATGAAAACCTCATTTGCTTTGAATACTTGCACCCACAAATCTAAATATAACATGGCTCTCCCTAAATTAAATGCAGCTTTTATTTTATCAGACAAGATGGTATTATTATACTCTGCACTGTGCACAAAACCTTCCTCATTGATTAGCTCTTCTATTGAGTTTTCACTAAAGCTTTTCAAACTATCTCAGTTATAAAAACAGTAAAGTCTCCTTCAAGGCGAGCATGGGCTTGTGTTGGTAGGGATTTTGGTTTGTTTGTTTCTACAACAATATAAAACTGGCTTACCTTTGTCTTCTAGTGTGATTATTCAATTTCCCAGACAGGGTTATAGCATGGAATTCCAGAATGGCTGTCCAACCAAGTGGGATATCTAGGTGCTTGAGATTGGCCAGCTGCCGTCACCTGTTGAAATATAGGTAGTCCTTGACTTACAACCAAAATTGATCCCAAAATTCCTGTTATTAAGTGAAAAAATTATTAAGTGAGTTTTGCTCTATTTTACAACCTTTCTTGCCACAGTTGTTAAGTGAATCACTGCAGTTGTTAAGTGACTAACCCAATTGTAAGGTGAATCTGGCTTCCTTGTTGACTTTGCTTGTCAGAAAATTGCAAAAGGGAAACACACGACCCCGGGATGCTGCAATGGTCATAAAGATGAACCAGTTGCCAAACATCTGGATTTTGATCACGTGACAAATGGGATGCTGCAAAGGTTGTAACTGTGAAAAATGGTCATAAATCACTTTTCCCCCAGTGCTGTTGTAATTTTGAATGGTCATTAAATGAACTGTTGTAAATGGGAGATTACCTGTAATCTGGTACTTTTATATTTTTTTAAAAAATTGGAAAATAACATTTTGGAATAAAAGTTGACAGTTTACAAATAGTTGTTTTCACATTTTAAAAAGGAAGAGGGACAGGGTAGGAGTTTGACAAAATTATGAATAGTGTTTGTTTTTGCCAATTTCAGTCAACCAGGGAAAAAGCACACAAAAAGGAAAAAGCCAGAACATATTGTACCAGGTTATGACTGGATGATAGTTTCAGTCACTGGATTTTATTAGTTCCTCTGTTTAAAGGGTCATTTTCTTAAGTTAACATTTTTATTGAGTTATAAAGTAATGTAAAATACAAAATACAAGGTAAATAGGAAAGCAGTGGGGAGGGAAAGGGGAAGGAGAAGCGAGGAAAGATAAAGAAAGAAAGAAAGAAAGAAAGAAAGAAAGAAAGAAAGAAAGAAAGAAAGAGAAAAAGAAGTGTTGATTTCTGACTCTCTATTATAGTAAAATAAGGCATTAACATCAAATCACAACCTTTTGCTTTTTCCTGGTAGTCTAAACAAGCCATTTCTATAAAGATCTATCAATCTCATCGGTAAAATCCCAAAATCAAAGCTTCATTCTTCTCCACAACCAGCACGGAGTTCAGAAGGGCCATTCTCCAGTGCATTTGTTTTGAGAATTAAGAAGGATCCGAATCTGGTGACGATCAAGATGGGAAGACATTCATTTGTGAAACTGTTAATGGATGTGTCTCTTTTTTCACAACTGAAATAAATATTGCACTAACCCATGTTTAAAGTATTGTTTATTAAAAATGTTGAAATGTGTTTTAACGTAGAGTAGACTAACCACTGATTTAGGGCATCTTTGTATCTAATCCTGAGTCTCCTGCATTAGCTTCCCATCATCACCACTGCAATTTGTCCTAGAAACAAAAATACCCATTGATGCTGTTTTGTTTTACTTTGTTTTGTTTGTTTGTTTTTACATACAATTTTAATTACTGCATAGAAAGGGCATTTCAAATTCATTATATAGTTGGTGCAAAATAGGGGTAAAATGCTCTGATGTCTGCTACCGGTTCACTTCGCTACCACTTCACTTCACGTACTTCACACGCATGCATACAGCAGGTGCTACCACACAGTGCTGAAAAAGAAGGATTAAGAAGCCTTTTCTGAGTTTGCAAAGGTAAGTAGAACAGTGAAGGGGATCAGCTGTGCCATGCGATTTAGATTCGCTATAAAGCAGGATTTTCTACTTTCTAGAGAATATAAATCTTGCGGCACAGCTGATTGTCACACAATTGATCAACGGATATAAGCATAGTTTTACTACTGGTTCGGGCGAACTGGTAGCATTTTTTACTACCAGTTCAGGCAAACCGGTCCAAACTGGTAGCATTTCACTCCTGGTGCAAAGAATATGGAAAAGCATTTTTTTAAAGTGGACAGATGGAGTATATTTTTGTGCAAGAGACAGGATTACTGAGTGGAAAATGAAAAAGAGCATTGGAAGAAGACTCATTCTATGTAGGATGAAAACAAGCAATGTCGAGTAGCAGAGTGGAATCTACTTCTGTGCAACAATGGAAAAAAAGGGCGGGATGAAAATGATCTTGAAATTATCACCAAGGCTTTTGGGAGGCAGCATCATAAGTGATTAAGAGAGAAAAAGTTGGGTGATCATGAATCAGAAATAGCAGAGGAATTTGTGCATGAGAGTGACTCTAGCCCTCATCGCTCACATGAAGCTCTAAAATCATTCTCCATGGGGATTGTGCTACAAAAAAACCCCTTACATCTCTGCACAAATAGATCTCTGAAAGTTTCCGAACACATGGTGAATGTGGTATTTAGGTTTCCTGAAAACTTAATATTATGGCAGGTTAAACTAATTATACTTTTATTTAAAATGTTTAGCTCATTCAATCTCAGAAGGTTCTAAGCTGTTTACAAATAGATAAAGGTAAACGTTCCCCTCACACATATGTGCTAGTTGTTCCCGACTCCAGGGGGCGGTGCTCATCCCTACTGAAGAGTCTGATGATGATTCCGTGGTCATGTGGCCAGCATGACTAAACATTGAAGGCTCATAGATCGCTGTTACCTTCCAAAGGTGGTTCCTATTTTTCTACTTGCATTTTTACATGCTTTTGAACTGCTGGGTTGGCAGAAGCTGTGAGACAAGTAACAGGAGCTCACTCCGTTTTACAGTGCTAGGGATTTGAACCGCCGAACTGCCGACCTTTCTGATTGACAAGCTCAGCATCTTAGCCACTGAGCCACTGTGTCTCTGTTTACAAATAGCATAAGCAATATATATGAACCCAATTAATAAATACAATAAAAATTAAACATAGTAATTAGCAATTACATATCTAAGGCCAGCAGCTCCACCATAATCGGATTATGAAGGCTTTCTGAAAGAGCAAAGATTCTGGAAGCTTCTGAAGGCCATGAGAATAGGAAACACAACATGCTACCATCTCAGCGGGAGGCTTCTCCAAAGAAGGGAAATCCCCACAGAGAAATTAAATAAACAGATAACTGCCAAATTGAAAAGGGAGAGAGTGATATATGCAACCCTGAATAAACAGACTTAGCTGATTTGTTGGAAACCACTGACTTCCCTGAACCCTAAGATACAAAGCATTGGATATTTGAAATGTTTATTTAGCACTTAACACTATATATATATAATGTGTGTGTGTGTGTGTGTGTGTGTGTGTGTGTGTGTATGTGTGTGTGTGTGTGTGTGTGTGAGAGAGAGAGAGAGAGAGAGAGAGAGAGAGAGAGAGAGAGAGAGAGAGAGAGAGAGAGATAGTTGTCGTATTTCTGGCTGGCATGTATTTCAGAGAAGAAATATATGAAAATATTTCTATGCTTGTTCTGTTCCAATTTTAGAAGAGATTGCATGGAAATAGTCCAGGAAAAAAGTTGTGGTGTAGGGCAAGAAAATATTATGAGACAAAGGAACTAATAAACAATAAGCAGAAATAAAAAGATTGGCATGTTGCCTTCTTAACTATTTACTCATCTCAGCTGCTAGGTATAAACATGAGATCTGATAGCTTTCAGTATTAAAGATCAGTTAGGAAAAATTTGGAATATGATCAAGGTCTATGAATGACATGGAAATGCACGCTGTTATGGAAAAAGGCAGCCAGTGAGGAAAAGATAAGGATACCAGAGAGCTGCTATCACTACTACTCTGAACCAACCCAACACCCAGTAAAACTGCTAATTCTTCTCCAGCTTCATTTCCAACATGTATTGATGCCTTAAATTATTTCTTATTTCCCATCTTTCTGGACGAGGATAAACCAAATATTCTCTCCCTTCCCACTGTAATTTTCATGCTAGATGATAGACAATCTCAAATGTGCCAGTTTCTGGTCTTCCTATCCAAGGCTTTTAGTTCTGCTTGAGCCCAATCCACTATTCTTGCTTTGCATTTAATTACTGGAATTGCCCAGGTGTTAAGTGCCTTGATGGCCTTTCCTCCTCTATATTTAGGCTTTAAGATCATATTCATTCTCGTAAGAGATTCCCTTCTAAACTTCTTCTTGATTTCAGCATTCTTGATGTTGTCAGCTTGAAGGATGCCCAGGTATTTGTAGCGATCATCTTCATCCAGACACTTGATGTTATTTCCAAAGAGTATCTTAATTCCTTAGACTTTTCCCCCGATGATGGTGAGAGAGGCACATTTGTCTAGTCCAAACTCCTTTACAATGTCTCAGTTGTATATACAGACAGCATTGAGCAGCAATTCCATTTCAGATGACATTTTTCTATACGGCTTCACATCATCCATGTAAAGGAGGTGGGATAGTCTGGGAGATATTTCTGATGTTTGATAGTCATGGTCTGACTTGTTCAATGTTTTCGACAAAGGAATCAATGAAATAATAAACCATAGTGGTGATATTGAGTTTCCTTAACGGTTCCTCTTTTGATATTAACCTCTCTCAGTCTATCACAATTGATCAACAACTGTGTCTTCCATTATGCCAGTGATCTTTGCACAAAGCTTCTGATGTTTCTATTGAGTTTATTATATTATTATTGTACAATTATATCACAGCGATCAGTTGTTTCGCCGGATTTGGCATTGGTTACTAGTCGGGCCCCACCCAGGGGCCTAGGACGTCGTAACGTATTTTCGTAATATGCTTGCAGATCCAAGCAGTGCGGCTTTTTGCATTTGACTGATGGTGATTTTATCAATTTTAAACTGTTTTAAATGTAATTCCAGTGCTTTTGGAATAGCACCCAGTGTGCCAATTACCACTGGAATTACCACTGCTGGTTTGTGCAGTCATTGAATTTCGATTTTTAAGTCCTGGTATTTTGCGATTTTTTCATGTTCCTTCTCGGCGACCCTGCTATCACCTGGTATTGCGATGTCTATGATTGTGACCTTATTTTTCTCAACCAATGTGATGTCTGGTGTATTATGCGCCAGTATTTTGTCCGTTTGTATTCAGAAATCCCACAAGATCTTGACCATCTGATTTTCAGTGACTTTTTCAGGCTGATGTTCCCACCAGTTTGTTGCTGTTTTAATATTATAATTTTTGCACAAATTTCAATGGATCATTTGTGCTACTGAATTGTGCCTCAATTTATAATCAGTCTGCGCAATAATTTTACAGCAGCTGAGTATGTGATCAACAGTTTCATCAACTTCTTTGCAAAGTCTGCATTTGGCATCATCAGAGGATTTTTCAATTTTGGCTTTAATGGCATTTGTGTGGATAGCTTGTTCTTGCGCAGCCAGGATTAGTGACTCTGTTTCTTTCTTTAATGTACCTGTTGTTAACCATAACCAAGTTTGTCCACTGTCCACTTTATCTTTTATTTTTTCCAGAAATTGGCCATTCAGTGCTTTGTTCTGCCAACTCTCCATTCTTGATTTTATCACATCTTTTCTGTATTCTTGTTTCGTCTTTTGGGCCTTCAGTAGATTTTTGTTCTTTACTTCGATTAATAGATGTTCTTGACTTTAAATAATCAGCCAGTGCATGTTTTTCTTCTTCAACTGTTTGCTTCACTTGTAATAATCCTCTGCCACCTGATTTTCGGGGCAGGTACAATCTATCAGTATCACCACATGGATGTAAACTGTAGTGCATTGTCAATAGTTTCCTGGTTTTTCGATCCAAAATGTCCAAATCAGCTTGTGTCCAGTTAACTATACCAGCTGTGTATTTTATAACTGGTATTGCCCAGGTATTTATGGCCTTGATTGTATTTCCACCATTCAATTTATATTTCAAAATTTTCCTAACTCTGTTGGTGTACTCTCGCCTGACAATAGTTTTTACTTCTCCATGCTTGATGTTATCCAACTGCAGAATGCCTAAGTATTTGTAGGCTTCATTTTCATTGCATTTAATTAGTTGGCCATTGGGCATTACAATTCCCTCACATGCAGTGATTTTGCCCCTTTTTATGGATGATATTATTATTATTATTATTATTATTATTATTATTATTATTATTCATTTGATTGTCCACTCACATGGCAAAGAATTGAATGTCTTCTTGTAATCAATCCAAGCTACGTTTAAGTTGATCTTCCTTCTCTTGAAGTTTTTCTAAATAATAATACCATCGTCTTTATTATCATTGGCTATTTCATACCTTATTTTGGTTGGTGATCAAATCTATCAGTTTGGTGTGCAATATTAGCAATACATTAATGACACCAACTGTATACTGCCGCAGCAAATGGAAAATATTGAACTGTTATGAGGAAGCTTTTAATGTTGAGGAGGTTTAGATTAAACTCTACAAAAGTGGATTATGAAGTCATAATTCTTGCACAAGTACCAAATAGAAATCATGACCAGAGGGGCCTTTACCAGCTTCAGCTGTTATACCAGTTATGAACTTACCTAGCAATGGTAATTGATGCCTTTATCACCATTCAATTGGAATACTGCAACACACATCCCATGGTATGTGGCTTTGAAGATGATTCAAAAGCTGAATTTGGTAACAGGAACAGGGTTTGGGACAACTCTGCCATAGCAGAATAACACTGGTTTTAAAATTACTGCATTAGTAAGCTTTTGCACTATTAGAAAATATAGATATTATCTGTAAAGCTTTATATGGCATAAGATCCAGATATCTTAGGCATTGCACATTCAAAATAAAATTATCTGTCCAGTCTGAACATCTAGGGAAAGTTTGTTAAATACTTTGCAAAATATATGCAGGAAGGAGATAAGTAGCAAACCTTATCTGTAGGTAGCCCATATGACCTGAAATATGCTCTGTTATGCTACATTTTGTTCTTTCCTGATAAAACTATAAGATTTAATCATTTAATTATTGGAATCTAACTTGGTAAGCATGCATATTTTGCTTATTTTTGTTCAAAACAATGGAAACCACTCAAAGTTCACTACTCAGAGCCTCAAGTGGTTGGATAAAAAGCTCCCTATCTTCATTTTATGAAATGCCAGAAATAACTCCACAGAAAAAAAAAACATTCTTCGAATTTCAGAAGTGCACTGTTGGAGACCTCTAAAACCCCAAAACTTTGGACAAGTAGCCATATGTACACTGATTTAAGAAATGGGTTACAGGCTTTGTCCATTTTTTTTAGCATGCAAAAGTTTCAAGCAATTGCTATCATGTGTGTCATTTCCTATTAATGATTGGTTAAAAAAAAAAGTAGGAGTTAGGAGCTTTTGCAGTGAGTCCTGATGAGAACAAACACATGATAGGCAGGATCAGAGAAAGTGCAAAACTATATGGAAAGATAAACTATAAGAAATAAGCAACTTCAAACCTATTGCTTGAGGTTGCTTTTTAAGCTCAGCTCCTGGCAATAAAGGAATGTATTTTCTGATATAATTTCATGCACTAGGGTGCTGTGCATGAATAACACAACCTTTGGAAAGGAAGTTACAGCTAGTCATCCTATTAGGCAGAATGAGATGGATGCCTTAAGCAAACAAATGCCAGAAATAATGATGAGTGAAACCTGTTGTTTATCCATGAATCAGTTTGATGTTCAACATCTAGGCAAGTCTGTTGCCTCTAGATTCAGTGGATGGTGCCACCTCAATATTAACAAGACACTCAAATACTAATCAGATTTCTTATGGAATGGAGAGAGAAAATATTTTGAAACAGCCCAAAAACAATTGCATGGAACTTTCCTATTCACTGGCATTCAGCATAAAATAACAAATATATTATAGGAAAATATATTTCTACGAATAGCAGCAGCTGAGTTTGAAGGACAATCAGGTATAATATTTGTTTTCTAAAGGACAAAGAAAGACCTAATATTTTAAATGTATGAAATGGAGCTCACTTTTTTTAAAAAAAAGTTATCGTTCTTTTCTATGAATACATGATCATATGAGAAGAATGGGTTCACAATAATATCTGTGCTTAATATTTGCAATTTTCAAGAATGTAGTATGTATCCTTCATGTGGGTCAAACTTCTGGAATTCCTGCAGATTCTTGGAATTTGACATGATTTGTTTTAAAAGCTCTTACCAGGGAAGAATTCTCACTCAGTTCAAATACAGAAAATCAAGTTGCTTTTTTAATTAGCTTTTGATCTTAAGACAGAAGATTCTCTATTATATTAATTTCTAGTCTAGAGACCTATGACTCTTCTTCAGCAGATGTATTCAGTGGAAGCAGGAAAATATCCACTACTAAAGGATGCAGCTAAGTCACAGTTCTTTTAGTACAGAACAGACAACCCTTTTGTACTCTGTATTTATATCCACAGATATGCTATCCAAACTGATATTTGGATGTCCAAATAATTTTATAAGCATCTCACTGGAATTTGCATGTCAAAATCTATTACCAATAGATTAGGAAGCTATTACCAATTTTAAATAAACCCCCTTGAGCCTAGTGAGACAATAGCACATAATGCTAGTGTTCTTTAAACCAGTGTTTCTCAACCTTAGCAATTTTAAGATGTAGGTACATCAACCCTCAGAATTCCCCACCCAGCATTGTTATTCCCTTGCTGCACACACAAAAAGTTTAGACCAAGCCAAATTGATTTGCACGGTGACTTGCTTCTCACTGGCTTCCAGTAAACTGCTAAGAAATCAAAATTTGTTTAATCAACTTAAACCAAGAAAATCATGTTGCAATGATTTCCTAACAGTGAAAATCATGTGTATAAACTTGAGGGACTCTGGCCTTAACCTTCCTGCTTACCTTTAAAGTTTGCTCTGCAATGGTTTCAAAGAACAGAGGTACAATAATAACAGTCCTTGCCTATAAAAGGGGAAAGAGATTTAACAGTATATTCTAAAGTATGATCAACAAATTGCAAAAATGCAAAAATGTTGGATTGGCTGGATGCAAAAGAAACTCTCAAGGAAGCATAGGTTAGCTTTTAGAGCCAATCACTCTCTCCTGAACACATCTGGCAGAAAAGCACCTGGCTAAAGCTAAAG
This sequence comes from Thamnophis sirtalis, assembly GCF_051295495.1. NCBI lineage: Eukaryota > Metazoa > Chordata > Lepidosauria > Squamata > Natricidae > Thamnophis > Thamnophis sirtalis. The sequence continues at coordinate 38,501,132 of NW_028261385.1, read as the reverse complement.
AGGATTGGTCCATCTATTATTTGAATTGATTTTAGGTTTGCTTTTTTAAAATCAAAGTTACCATTTCTATAATAGATATGGGGATGGGGAGCAGTGGCTCAGTGATTAAAGATGCTGAGCTTGTTAGCTGGAAAGACTGGGTTCAAGATCCGAGGGCTGGGTAACAGATCCCTTTACTTGTCCCATCTAAGAGTTTGAAAGCATGCAAATGTGAGTACATAAATAGGTACCACTTTGGTGGGAAGGTAACAGTGTTCCATGAGCCTCAATGTGTAATCATGCTGGCCAAATGACCACAGAAATATCTTTGGACAACACTGTCTCCCTCAGCTAAGAAACAGAGATGAACACCTCCCCTAGAATCAGATACAACTGGACAGGGGAAACCTTTACCTTTATGATAGACATTATATATAGTAAAAATATGTTTTCTACAGTAGCTGTAAGCTTCATAAAAAATTCTACTTAAAAGTCCAATTTACACACACACACACACACACACACAGACAGAATCACTTAATAAAAGCAATTATGGTATTTCACTTAGGGGAATTAGCTGTGTGTATTGGCATCCCTATTATTTAACCTTTATATACATTGTTTAGTTACTTATCAGAATAATCCTGATTTCTTTCCTTCAAGGTCAGCTCATAGATACATACAGCTGCTTCTATATGTGAAGTAGTTCTCTTGTCTCAGCCCTTGATTGGATTGAAACATATCTTAAGATAATTTGTCAATCAGAGCAAGAAGAAAGACCGACCAATTAACTATGAAAAGACAGTACTAAGTATTTCTAAAATGTCCTAGCAGTCACAAGTGCAACCAAATAGATATGAAAAGGAATAAATCAAATCTTTTAAATATCTTGGAATTGTCTTCCAGGCCTAAGGTAAGAAAAGTGCTTGTCGAGCCCCAGTCCGACGCTTGACAAGAATTAGGGGGAACAACATAGATTAAAATGCAGTAAAATTAGCCCCAGCAATATATATTAGATACATATCTTTTCTGAAGAAGGTAATCTACTACACAACATTTAGTGTAAGGACTTTTACAGCCCCTATGTAGGGCAGATAGGAAGAAGTCTGCCTATCTGAACAAGGTCGCTGTTGGAAGATATGACAAAAACTCTTTAATCTCACAACACATGGATAAACCCAATAACAGTTTCAATTGGAAAACTATTAGCATCTTAAACCAAGCCAAATCCCAAATTGCTAGACAATTCTTGGAAGCTTTGCATTCAGATAAAACAGCATCAATAAACATATAGAGACAAAATGCATTTACTCATCATTCAAGAGACAATAAAAAACTAGGAAGGAAACAAAATACGATACATCCTCCATTCTCCAGCTGTTCACATTCAGATATTCAGGGAATAGTTAGCACCAGACAAACAATTTGGCAGAAAAGCAATGCTCTAATAAAAAAAACCCATCTTGGTGGAAACTACATCCTCAGTGAAACTGGCAGCCAAACTACTAGATGTAAACAGGCAGCAAATCTTGTGCTCACTCAAACTGCTAATATTATCTACTTGGGCAATGAAACATCTGTAAGCAAATAACCAAGCTCAGGAGCATGAAGAATTCCATAATTCAACCTTGCACAAGAGATATTATCTTCTACTGGGTCTCCCAATTTGTCTGAATCCTTAAAGAATGGTGAATAGAATATAGAACGTAAGATTGATCAACAGTAGAACTATTATTTCCTATAATTTGGGTGCTATCTTTCTGTTAATACAGCCTAAAACTGTAATGCTTTTATGTATTATAACTAACAAAACCTTTTTATACGAACTATTGTCAACCGCAGTAGCACTCACCCCCAAATACAGGTGAAACTCAAAAAATTAGAATATCATCCAAAAGTTCATTTATTTCAGTAATGCAGCTTAAAAGGTGAAACTAATATATGAGATAGAGTCATTACATGCAAAGCAAGATAGTTCAAGCCATGATTTGTCATAATTGTGATGATCATGGCTTACAGCTCATGAAAACCCCAAATCCACAATCTCAGAAAATTAGAGTATTGTGAAAAGGTGCAATATTCTAGGTTCAAAATCTCCAACTCTAATCAGCTAATTAAGCCATAACACCTGCAAAGGGTTCCTGACCCTTTAAATGGCCTCTCAGTCTGGTTCAGTAGGAATCACAATCATGGGAAAGACTGCTGACCTGACAGTTGTGCAGAAAACCATCATTGACACCCTCCTTAAGAAGGGAAAGCCTCAAAAAGTAATTGCAAAAGAAGTTGGATGTTCCCAAAATGCTGTATCAAAGCACATTAATAGAAAGTTATGTGGAAGGGAAAGGTGTGGAAGAAAAAGGTGGACAAGCAGCAGGGATGACCACAGCCTGGAGAGGATTGTCAGGAAAAGGCCATTCAAAAGTGTTGGGGACTTTCACAAGGAGTGGACTGAGGCTGGAGTCAGTGCATCAAGAGCCGGATCCTGGACATGGGCTTCGTATTCCTCTTGTCAAGCTGCTCCTGAACAACAAACAATGTCAGAAGCGTCTTACCTGGGCTAAAGAAAAACAGACCTGGTCTGTTGCTCAGTGGTCCAAAGTCCTCTTTTCTGATGAGAGCAACTTTTGCATCTCATTTGGAAACCAAGGACCAGGAGTATGGAAGAAGAAAGGAGAGGCACACATTGCAAGATGCTTGAAGTCCAGTATGAAGTTTCCAGAGTCTTTGTTGATTTTGGGAGCCACGTCATCTGCAGGTATTGGTCCACTGTGCTTCATTAAGTCCAAGGTCAACACAGCCGTCTACCAGGAGATTTTGGAGCACTTCATGCTTCCTTCCGCAGATGAGCTTTATGGGGATGCTGACTTCATTTTCCAGCAGGACTTGGCACCTGCCTACACTGCCAAAAGCACCAAAACCTGGTTCAATAACTGTGGGATTACTGTGCTTGATTGGCCAGCAAACTCGCCTGACCTGAACCCCATAGAGAATCTATGGGGAATTGCCAAGAGAAAGATGAAAGACATGAGACCGAATAATGCAGAAGAGCTGAAGGCCACTATTGAAGCATCCTAGTCTTCCATAACCCCTTCAGCAGTGCCACAGGCTGATAGCTTCCATCCACACTGCATTGAAGCAGTAATTGCTGCAAAAGGGGCCCAAACCAAGTACTGAGTACATATGCATGCTTATACTTTTCAGAGATCCAATATTGTTCTATGTACAATCCTTGTTTTATTGATTGCATGTAATATTCTAAATTTCTGAGATGGTGGATTTGGGGTTTTCATGAGCTGTATGCCATAATCATCACAATTATGACAAATCACGGCTTGAACTATCTTGCTTTGTGTGTAATGAGTCTTATATATTAGTTTCATATTTTAAGTTGCATTACTGAAATAAATGAACTTTTGCATGATATTCTAATTTTTCCAGTTTCACCTGTATGGTCATATGATTTCTATTTCCTTAGTACATAACTTTACATTTATCTCTATTAAATTTCATTCTGCTAATTCCAGCTCACTTTTCTACCTTGTCAATGTGATGTTGAATTTTATTTCAACTTGTAGATTTTTGTACCTTCTGAAAATCTGAGAAGACTTTGTTCCATGTTCTCATCTATGTTATTAATGGTGGGGGATAGCAGGATCTGCATTGCAAGGATCAGTTTTGCACTCCTCCCAATCACATGAAAAGAGGTTAGGAGATTGGCTCTTCTGAACCTCTTTCCCTTTTGTCTCTTTCTTTTAAAACCAGGCCAAAAATAAAATTAAAAAATCAGAAAAAAACCTATACTTGAGTGCCAGCATCACTGTCAACAGGTATAGGATACGGATGGGGCAATGTTAGTCACTTCACAGCCATTTTGGTCATTTTTCAGCCCATCAACCAACTTGGGTAGCTATGAAGTGTGAAGACTGAAGCAATCTTACAGGCAGATTCATAGACAGGTTTCCTAGGGCTTCCTCTCTATTGTGGGAAAAAATAAAAATACAGTTAGATGCCAAGTCAGCAGTTCTCATGACATAGTTGACATAGGGGAATTAGTAAACGCCTATGCAAGAAATTCTATGCAAGACGATTCCAAGCTGAAGCTAAACCTTTTGAGGTTAACTGTGAATGATTTCCTTTTGGAGTTCCCACAATACATCCTCCCCTTTCAGCTAGTTATAGCAGAGCCATTGATATGTGAGCACAAAAACATCAGAAAATTGAGTTAATTCTCAGCATAAAACACATTGTTAAGTTAAAAAAATGAGATACAACATGAACATCTCGTTTGTGCAGTTATGATGGGAAATAAAGTATACCCAAAACGATTTGGCCAAAGTTACAAAGAAATCAAAATGCTGAGGTTAATAAAAGTGCATCTTAATGTATAGAGAGACTAGTACTTTAGAGCTGGAAAAACCTGAACTTAAAATTTAAGGGCACTTTGCTACAAGTTTGGAAATAGTCGTTTCCTTTAGAAACCACAAACAGCATGTGTAATATTGGGAGATTAATGTTATCCAGACTAGGTTCTAGACAAATCTTTCTCCAAGGATTTGAAAAGAGGTGAACAGATTATTTTCTCACAATATTTAACTGGTTAGCAAAGTAAGCATCAGTAGAGTGAGCTATAACCACTTCTTACTATAGCAGAACTGAATTAAATGTAATCATTGTTCTGGGGGAAATAGCTGCGGCTTTTATATAAATGGATTTCTTTTTAGTTTTCACTTTGAGGTGTTGGAAGAAGCGTCCTTCTGGGTTCGGCTCCAAGTGGGGAAAAAGACACTGGAGGCATGGAGGCTGCTTAGAAAGATGGTTTAATGGTGGACAGGACCGCATGGCTTGAGGTTCTGGGGGAAAAAATGATCACATGCTTCCAGGTGTTGGGTGAAGAAGAAGGGCCGAGGGAGGGGCTTTTTATAATCTGTTCGGCCCCACCTATCTGCCTCCTGCTCCTGTGGAAGAAATGTATTCTGATTGGTTGTCAGACTCACATGGGGCCATGCAGGGGCAACTCTCTAGGCTGAGTCCAGGTTTTGTTGAATTCTCAGATGCCATGTGGTCAGTTGGGTAAAGGGCTTATACTGGCACGCCTTGATTCCATCACCCTGGAGCTGAAGGGGTGGGGTCTTTGTTATGTGAATAGACTGGCTTGGCATCTTAATGGCCCATTGACAAAAAGGCGGGAGGCAGGAAGCTGCAGGAAGTTTCTCTTTAAAACATTTCTCCTTTTTCACATCCAGGGAAACATAATATTCTGCCTTTTCAATATCCTAGGATATTTCATTTTTCTAGGAGAGGGGTGGGTTTTAACATCCTACAGAGGCTTTGAAAGTCTGATTTTTTAAAATATTGGGAAAATATAGTAGTCCATCTTTTTACGTACCATGGTTAGTTTGATGTCAGTTCAAAGTGCTGGTGTGAACAATAACAAGCGGCAGAAATAAACAGTATCCAAAACTTGGGAACTGCTGAGATCATGTGGGCTCACATTTGAAAGCAAAGGTGATTCACATGCAGGAAATCTAAACTACTTGGAAAGAAAATATTTTCTTTGCTAATCCCTACATTTGATGCTGTCACTGAAGTTCAAACCTGATAAGACCATATCAAGGGACTGTAAGCCTCTGTAATTAAACACTTATATAATTAGTAATGGTTGTCTTGCCAAAGTTCTTTGAAAAACAAACTAAGCTTGTAAACCAGACTAGCCAGAAATAAATTGCTATGCCTATAATGGACAACTGATAGGATTACTGACAAGAACCTGTGTTTTAGTTTCAAGTTAAAATGACACATAACAAAACATGAACATTATTTAAGTTGCATGCAGGCAAGCATAAAATGTCATATTGTGGTGTTTTCCCATTCTGTGCTGAAACAAAATTAGGTAGCTCTCAAATTTGCTCTTTTCCTATTGCAAATAAGTTTCAGAGATTTTGGAGAATTGCTTTTGCAATGCACACTCAATAAACAAACATTTGACAAGTTTATCATTCTTTATGCTTATTGTATATTTACTTTAGTATATACAGTATATTGAGTCATAAGAACGTATGAGCTTTGATGAGTGTGTGTGTGTGTTCTAAACTAAATATACAATAAGCATGTTCTTATGACTCAATAGTGCCCCCAAGAGAGCATTTTTTTCTTTCCAAATGAATAACACAGGATGTAGTACAATATATTTCACACAGAATCTTATATATTGAAAACTTCTCAAGCTTATTCATTACTCAAGTAATGGGGCATTGTTGAGAAATATGGGACAATCACTATAAATTCTGACTTGCAAGCTAAATGATAGAATTATAATCATAAAATTATAAGTGATCATAGAGACCATGTAGTTTAAGATGCCACTCAATGCATGATTAATTACAGCATCTCGGACAGATGGCCACTTAGTCTCTTTTTGAAGAGTTCTCATGAATAAGGATGCAGCTTATTCCACTCACTGACAGCTCATTTGGTCAGCAAATTCCTCCTGATTTCTAGCTTGAACATTTCAGTTTTAACCAACCACATCTTATAACTCCACTCCCTTTTTATGTTATACTTTATCAGATAGTTGAAGACTACTAACATATCTGTCTTTAGTCAATCTTTTTTTTTTTGTAAGCTAAACATACTTACATCCTTCAACTATTCCATGGGCTTGGTGTCCTCCACCTAGTATTATGTCCCATGATCTGGACTTTATGCTTCTGTTAAGGGAGGTAGCATTTGCCTTTTCACAACTGCTTCACTCTGTTTAACTTTTATGTTCAATAAAAATAGCCAGGTGCCTTTTGCATGTTCAACTGCCAAGCTACTATAATAAGGTTACTCTGGCAAAAACAAATTGAACAAAGACTTTGACAGAATATGTTGTGATGTTCTCTCCATTAACATTAAAAGTGGTCAAAGTCTCACCTGATTTATCTCTAACTAGGAAAGTCTTATAAGAATAGGTCTTGAGGTAAGGGGGAGGGATTTCCCCTGCCATTTTTGAAACAACCTCAAGTACTGCTGGGATTTGTGGGGGATACCAATGAACAGTCCATCTTTTTGTAGCGAGTCTCCTACTCTTGATCAGAGGTGGTATTCAACAGGTTCTGACCAGTTCTGGAGAACTGATAGAGGAAATTTTGAGTAGTTTGGAAAACGGGTAAATACCACCTCTGACTGGCCCTGCCCCCATGTATTCTCTGCTTCCTGAGTCCCAGCTGATATGGAAGAAATGGGGATTTTGAAGTAATCTTCCCCTGAAGTGGGGAGGGAATGGAGATTTTACAGTATCCTTGCCCTACCATGACCACCAAGCCACGCCACACCCACCATGCTATGCCCACAGAACTGGTAGTAAAAAAATTTGAATCCCACCACTGCTCTTGATCTCCCTGTTCAGCAACCCTTGATGAATATCCATGGAAGCTTAAGTTTATTTGAAACCAATCTAACCATTGCCTGCATTCATTCATTCATTCATTCACTCAGTTTGAGATCTGAAAGATGTACACCATTGTTTCATTGTTCCCATTAGCATTACTTTCCTGAAGAAATTATATTACGCTGTAGTTTGGTTTAATGCTGGGTCAAAAATTGTCAGAGGAGAGGAGGGTGTTGTCAAATTGAAAAAGAATAATTTTCAGAAAGAAAAACTGATAAATTGACTTTTGGCCTACAAATCTCCCATTGCTAAATATTACCGACATGCTCTCTACTTATCATATCTAAATGAGGCTGCAAAAACAAAGCAAGGTTTTCTAGTTCCCTGAACAAAATTCATCTTGAAACTGACCATTTCAACAGAATAGTAGTAACCTGATAGCAGCTAGAGTCCTGATAATAATTCTTTGGTTCTTTCCAATTTAAGTAGTTTTTAATGAACAATTGCCATCAGGAAGGCCCTTGAGTCTCAAGTCTAAGCTATCTTTAATACCACTGAGAATACTGACATCTTTTAGACAATCTATATTCAAGCATAATTTTATATTACTAAGCAATCACACTCCATCAGATTAATATGTGATGTTCACTACATCCAACTAGAGACTGAAGTGCCTTAATCTCCTCCCATTAGCCAACAGTCAAAAGCCAGCATCCCTGTTAGTTATTAATTCAGGAAGTGATTTCATCCATATGCAACTAAAATCATATTGAAATACAAGTTTGAAATATTCCCTTAAGTTTTTTTAACTTAGAAATGGGCAATTGTCCAAGGTGACTTTGTGCCAAACAAAAACAAAAGAAAAGGCTCTCTACACAGATTTAAACAGAGTCACCTTCAAGAAAATTATCTAAGCACTGAATAGTTAAACAAAGTTCTCTCTTTGGTGGCCTGCCCATAGCAAGACACTAGATTTATCTCAAGCTACAAAGCTCAGTAAGCTTATTACATAAAAAGTATACAGAACTTTAATGAGCCCAGGGCATTAGAAAGCAGATACACACCAAAAAGTATAAGGTATCAGGAGAAAGAAGAAGCTATTGCCAGAACAAAGTTCTGTGTGTGCTTTAATTTTAGGAATCTACCTGTTATACTTAGCACTATAGACAACTTCCAGCCACTTTTCAAGGATAGTATCATTTAGAGTTCATTGCAGCAGACAAGACAGGATAAAGCATGAATAACTGTTGCTAAATTGAACCAATTGAGGAGGATCTGACATCCTAGTACCAATACACAACAGTATGTTTAAACATGGAATTCTTATCGACCTTGGATGCTCATGTTTTCTATCTTCCACCCTATCTGCTATATCATAGAGTATCCAGGCATTCAAAGGTGGGAGAAACTAACTCATCCTGTGTCATCCAGGTATTTACAGTCAGCACTTCCAAAATTAAATCCTGCATAGTTATTTTACCAACATCTGACCTAACATTGTGTGTAAGATGAGTAATTTGAAGAGGTCACTTTGACAGCCACTAGGATTTTTGGGGGGCTAAGCCAGCACACACAAAATTGAGGTCATCCTGTTATGCAGCCCTAGATTAACCATTAAGCAAAATAAGCAGATACTTAGGATGCCACTGAGTTTTCTGCCCATAGCATCCATGCCTTTAACTCTTTTGCTACTATAGTCAATTTTAATTTTCAGCACTAAAGTCTTTGCATCTTGTCAATAAAACAATGAAAAGCTAAGGGGCACCATTATTGAGCTGGATTTAGGGTGTCAAGTGGCCTTAATCCAGCCCTGCTACCATCATATCACCTCCGTTGCTTATTCTTTCAGTCTTCATTTTCAGAGTGTTTCTACTACACATTCTCCTAATTTTCCTGATATGTTTCTTAACAATTTTTAGACAGCCACTAGATTTCTCTCTCTCCAATCGATTTGGGCTGCAAAATCTCTGGTGTTCACTGTTTCGTCATCTTGACTTTTGCAGTCCAGATTCAATACCAACATTAATACACATTAAATAAACAAAAATGGAATGTATTTATTTTTATTCCAAATGAACTGGCATAGGACTAAATTAAGAATAGCGTAAAATAAAATAATGTCTCTGCTTTTGTGGGGGAGGGAGGGATATATGCAATCCATATAGTCAGCTTCTAATCACTGCATTTAAGCTCAGTATATGATTAAACATGCACAGCTGTGTACCAAGTGGGGGTTAATTAAATGAGTTCAGTGGCTTCTTTCTGTATGAATGTAGCCCATCTGCTCCCATTCAGGGTTAACTTCTCTGCTGTACTCTGAAATTTAAATTATGGCCTTTTAACTCACAGGTGGATTAGAATGAGCCATTGCTTCTTAGAGGAAAAGCATGACATGATATTATGAGTATTCATGTCTGAACTTTGCAGAAAAGGGCAGACATGTCCCATTGGCTTGTGCTACATACATCCAGATGCAAAGAAAGCTGGAATTCTCTCTGTGCCATAATCAGGATAGAACAAAAAATAGAACACTTTGAAATGCATAGAAATGCTCAAGAGCTATTTATATTTTTTTTAAAAAAAATCAGAAAGATGGTGAATCTATACTCAATGGTCATCTCTGCCTTAATTGTGAATAAACCATCCATGACTATCAACTATAAATAACCTCTCGATAAGAATATATGAACTACCAGGAAGACAGCCAAGAATGCAAGAGGTCTGTGCCAGTGATGTTGTCTGTTCTTATCACAAAAGGCACCAGTATGCACAAATACAAGGCTTCTAGTCAGGAATTTCACAGCAGACAGTGCCAACATTAATCAATTTGATGGCATTCTGACACACAAAGCCATTGATTTCTGATCAGTGAATGCCAAATGCTGTACAACTTGATATCGTTTTAAAAGTATGTCAGTCCATTTTAATTAATTCTGAAAACACTATATATATATCAGTATATATTTCAGTCAATTAGTATTCAACCCCATGGTGGGTTTTTTTTTTAACAGTAGGAAGAATTTGTTGCATGTGCTGTATCAAATAATTGGGTCACCTCACCATCTGTAACATTTTTAACTGCTGAGTTGAAAAATTAGATCTGTTTTATCCAACTGTTTTTGAAGTAATATTGCATATTTTTTTACTTTAGATTCCATCTTCATGATAATCCAGAGTGAATGAAAGGTGATGATTCCAACCAAATGTAATTTTTCATGCCATTTTGAGAAGATTTGCCATGAAAATTGAGGTTGGCAGCTCCTAATTAGCTTTGATTCAGCCAGTCAATGCCCTAAGGATGCGCTAAGTATATAGGTGATATCGGAAGGTATATATTGTATAAATCAGTGGTGGGATGTTCCCGGTTCGGCGCGTTCAGCCGAACTGATAGTAGCAGTAGCAGGAGGCCCCACCCACCTACTCAGATGCTTCTGTGCATGCCCAGAAGCATGCGCATGAGCATTGGGTGCACCCAGGAGCATGCCCGAACCAGTAGTAAAAATATTTGCAACCCACCACTGGTACAAATGTAAAAAGCACTGCCAGAAGACAACAGTGGGAAATGAATTTGATATTGTTTCCAAGAAAACATAGCAGTATCCATTTGGTCACTAAGAAATGAGCTTACTTTTAAGGAGGTTTTTTTTTTTTACTTTTAAGACACTGCTGAAAGACCAAGTAGCTAATTGTTGCTCCTGTATCATGCATGTGTTCCAGTTGTATTAAGGTTTGAAGATCTAGTAGGCAGAGATGGGTGGTGAGAGGAGTAGAATTCCATGAGCAGAAAAACAACTGGCCTAGTCACTTATCCTGAAACTAAATATAAACATAGTTTGCAGATAAGTAATATGAGGGAAAGGGTGGGGGGATATTCAATTTTCTTTCTCCATTGGCTTCTGATCCACAATTTTTGGAGACAGTGAGACCGGGTGAAGTGATAACATGTCATCACTTCTGTACACCAATGATCAAATTATCTATCAGCAACTAAAAAAATTAGTAGATCATTTACTGAGGTAAAGTAAGTATAGGAAATTGATTTAAGTTCAAAATCACAACTATTAATGGAAGGGGAATGTCATAACCATTTAGGAAAATATAGAGCCCATGCTGAAATATTTTTTTCTGAGACATTAAACACTTTTTAATAAAAGATTTAAGAGCCAGACATTCATTGGAAATCTATCCTATCTGTTTCAATATTAGAATCAGCATTTTGAAGAACCTTTTTATATGTATAGATTAATTCAGAATTTAAATGTATACATTGCCTTTGATTGAGATTGTGTCATTTCAGCACTCATTAGCCTGGTAACTCTAGTGAAACAGATGCTACAGTAACCTTTTGAACCCCCTTTGTGCTGGGAATTCATCCTGATAATTAGTACCACCAAAATGAATTTGGGTCAACTTTGTGATAATAAAGAAGTGCATAAGTATTAAAGAAAATTTCTCATTTGCAGGCAGATGCTTCTTATTATGGATACAAATAATGAAAGAAAGAAATTAAGATGGAAAAAATGAAATAAAAATCACATTTTCCATACTCAGTAAATATTCTTTTTAAAATAGATTGCACATCCTTCTTTGTAAAGGGGACTGCATTCAAATTCCAGTAGATCTGTTGTGATTTCAGAAGCCATGAACCATGTCGGTAAAAACAAAATATAATTCTAATTGTTCGTGTGCTCTGAAGCACATCTTTTCTTGTCATCCCATATGGATGCCACATGTGGATTAGAAGTACAACAAATCAAGCTAATCTCATAATTGTTGGCCAGACCTAAATTCAATGCTCCACCAGTGACTTCATAATGAAAAGACTTATCAGACTAACTCTGTTATTCGTGGACAAATGCAATTATGCCTTTCCTAAATACATTTCTTGATTAGATTTATATCCCTTTTCATGTGTACAACTCAAGGTGGCATTCATACTGCTTCCTCCACATTCCTGCAATAGCAACCAGTGAGATAGATCAGGTCGAAAATGTTCCATGATCATACATGTAGCATCTGTGCCTAAAGGAGGACTAGAACTTATGGTCTCTCATTCCTGCACTGGTATTTCTTTTCTCAAATTCTGATTACAATAAAAAATCTCCCTTTTTTCCTGATGCTATTTATGCTGCTTTGTAGTGGGATTGCTTTGCTAGAATAAGAAATAATGATCAAATTACATTACCTATCTTTCTGATGTCAGTACAGCCTTGTTTATTATTGTTTTTGTTCTATAGCACCAGCCAGCATTGGAAACTTTGTTATGTGGACCATAAATATCATTTATTTATTTATTTATTTATTTACCAAACTTATATCCCCCCCCCATCTTTCCAAAACCACCCTTTAAAGGTTACAATGGTCAAATGCCATGTCTTTAGAGATGTTCATGTGGAATGCACCCTATATGGAAACAAAAAAACAGACTTCAATATTTTTGAAATTATATATATATAATTTTAGAAGTTGTCTATCCACTTCAGGATGAAGACCTCATCTGCATGTTTCCGACCAATATGGTCATGAGCTTTCTTTTGCCAGTTCACCTTACTGATATTATCTGCCCCTCTGAAAAGTCTTTCTGGAGTATAAGATTATATGAATTTGTATGAATATAAGATGAATTTTCCCATGATCAGTTCAATTATCTGTGAGAAACAGAGATACTATTGAACTTTGAGACGGTCTCATTGCCAGCTGTTATAAATAAGGACTCCTTTACCTTGATAGTCTTATTCTTGACAGGAAGGCAAAGCATTCCACAATCCTTCCTGTTCTTCATAGAATTCATTTAAAAGCAGATGTGCTTAATTACGGTTCAGAGCTAGTCAGAACCACATTTGATGCTACTTTAATGCAGATCTAACTGAGAGGGTGTTGATGGTTATTGGTTCTGAAGGGGTCTGTCCACCATCATCTCTTTGGAGTTCCCTGACTGGCAGAAGGATTATAAGGATTTTCTTCATTTTTCTGTATTCTTGAATTTTTAAAATTCTGTCTTGTATTATATTATATGTTTCAGGATTCTTGTGTTACATTCCTTGATTGCTGTTTCCTATCATGCTATATTCTTATACTTACTTGGAATAACTTGTTAAGTACTTGTGCTAAGTAGTCACTGCTTCCAATTTCAAAAGAACCTGTGACCCAATTCTGCTGGGTTGGGAACAAATAATATATCTTCTTCCAGAAAATTAATGATTTAATTGGGTATACAGTTGAGCAATTTGAAAGTTATGAATTTAAGAACCTATAGAACTAACTAAAATGATTACAATCATTTTAAATATCTAACAAACCTAAATTGGAACTATGTTCTTTAGAAAATGAAAATGCATCCCACAAAATTGTAACTGTATACAGAATTATTCTTTGTCCCAAGTGAGAAAGGGAAACTGTCACTGGTCCCAATGGAAGTTTACTTTGAAATACTGTAAACATTTCAGCTACAGAAAGTAAGAAAAAAAATTAAGGACTGAGTTTGAAACATAAAAGGTTCCTACAGTACTACAATAACAAACCTCCATTTATTATTTCCATAACAAAAACTTTTTAATTTTAATTTGAAGCACAGTGGTACTTCCACTCATTTGTTATTACACCAACATTGTGTTTATTGAGTATGCTGATTCTTTTTTCTTGCTACTAGTAGATAATAAGTTATTCTTGCACTGCATAAAGTCAAATATTAACTTACATTTAAAAGAAGCTGGTGCATAGCATTGGGTAAAAATATTGGTTTCTTGTGATGTCAGACTTATATGTTCAAAAGTAATGAACTAGTTTCCAAAACAAAACCAGAAAAGGATTGACATTTGTTCATGAGAATATTTTTCTAAAAATAAAGGTTTCCTTTACATGCTTGATACTATATTTCAGCTTGCTTATCTTCACCACTACTGACTCTATACCTACATTAATACTAGAAAATAAGCCTTCTTAATTCTAAATTATTTCTGAGGGGAAACAGGAATTCATCCTAGCACAATATTTTTATCTTTGGTATAACTTAGAACTGCCAGTAGAGAAATGCATATAATAATTAGCCCAAACACACAATATAATTTTTTATTGTGATTCTGCAAGGTTGTTTTGCAAGTCATAAATATCACTTGTCACTGATTTCCTAGTGCAAGGGTGTCAAACTAGCATTGTCACGACATTGTCATGTGATGTATCCGGACTTTTTTCCCCTTCGCTAAACTGGGCTTGGCGGAGCCAGAACCTGATGCATCCGGACTGTGAGTTTGACTTCCCTGTAGTAGTGTGTCATTCAAACCAGAGTACAGAACATGACAAACTGTATATTGGATTTTGATCTCATGTCTATATGTGAACAAACATACAAGCATTTCTTTCATGAAAACATAAAAACTGTCTCATCCAGGAATGGGATTGTTGTAACTTTCAATTTATTATAAGTGGGACTATATCCACATCATTAAATTGTCCATTGTCAATTCCATGACTGAAAATGAAAATTCCATTGAAAATTCCATGAATTTTTTAAAATAAATATTCTAAAACCATAGTTGAGGATTGTGAATTAGTAGCTTATCATATATTTACATTTCTCTTTTTAGTTAATAGAAAACCAACTTTTCCCAGTCATTCACTGAACATAGAAAAAATGCAATAGAATAAATTAATGAGTTCTACCTTTTCATTCTGATGGGGACATTTGAACATAGCTATCATCACCAAATGGCTGTGATGATCATAGAACACTCATTTTTAAGAAAGACAAACTGGTGATGTCAAAACCTGAATAGAGAATAGATCCAGATAAATCACTCCCTCATCCATTCCAGTCCTGGTTCTTCTGCTTCATCCTTTGTGTCATTCCCTTCTTGTCACAACAGTATCATTAAGTCTGCTCTTGAATAATTGTTGGAGAATCTCTCCCTCTCCTGGAGAGATTAAAAAAGATTGTACTGCCAAATTCTCTGCCAAAAGTTTGAGGGAGAATTTTGTAAGACCATTTGTATCCAGATTTAATTTACACAGCATAACCATATGTGACAACGTGGCCATGATGATTCCAGATTAGTGTCCTTCAGAATTCATAATCAAACAATTGCCACACAGTTTAATGTAAATATGAAAAAAATCCATGTATTCTGAGCTTATAGACATTATGTTTTATCATAAGATATTCAAATGCTTCAATTTTGTAAAAAAAAAAGCAAAAAGAAATGTTATATTACTTTGGTTAGGTTTTGATTAATGTTGTAAAGTTGACATTTCTCAATTTTCAAACTAAGCTTAGCTTATTTTAATTTAGGTCTAATATCCTATTTCTAGGATCATAAAACTTGCATTAACATGACACATATTAGAACTCCACTTCTATCATTTCTTTTAAAATATGATTTCTAACAATTACATAAATTCTTCTTTTAAATTTATATATTTCATTATATAATCTGCAAATAGACAAATTCAAAAGCAAAGGTTTTCTTCTTCTTTTCTTAGATATTGTAGTTCTCTTGACTTTTGCACATTATGTAATAAATAGTACTGTGGAATGAATGTAGTCTCAGTCAAAGTCTAAATTAAAAATAATCATATATACTATGATGTTTAGATGTATAGGGCAGACATGTACATAATTCATTATTATACATAGATAACATTTTATTAAAATCTTTCCTAATTTGCTGGCCATCTGAAAACTCAAGATATTCACAAATGTAACAATAATTTGGAAATTCAATGGCACAATATTATCGAAGTCATCAGAAATTTATATATAAATATATAAACAGTCCTTCTCCTTATTTTATTATCAGGCTAGCAAAACTGCAAGATAGATTTATCAGGTAGCATGGGATGGAAACTGAATCTCTAAGAGAGGAATCCTGTTCTATTTCAGATGAAATAATATAAAACATAATGTTTAGATTGGTATGGAAAAGGAAATTGGATAGCAATTGTGGCTACCAGAAGTAGCATCAGGATTTATCTTCTGATGTCCTCAATCTTCAAGGGCAATGGAAGACTGAGCTTGATTAAAAATGGAGGACTTTTTTTTTTACCATAGCAAGAAACCTCAGGTGCCCACAATATTGGCATTATTGGACATAATTCATTAAGTTCATTGGAGTTCATTGTAATTGCTATAGCAATTTGCTGAATATATACATTGACTTCTAAAAAAAAATCCATTGCTTTCAAATATATTTTGCAATAAGTGATGAAGGAGAAAGTCATATGGTAAACTTGTAAAAGAAGAGTAGAAACCATTTAGTGAAGTGACCTCACTAAAGTGTGTGCTTATGCACTTTCAGTCTATCATTGTAATTATCCAAACCAAAATGTCTTCAGTAACCTTGTCAGAGAAATAATCAGAATAGTTTCTCAACGACTATACTACAGCGTATAACAAGGCATTTCATTATACTTAGTTACAAGTGCTGACATGTACAAAATTACACTGATGTCCGCCTAAGTGCATTGAGCATTCCTTTCCTTTAATAATAATGAAATACAGATATTTTGTGGACACAAACTGAGCATTAACTAAAGTGGCCATGGGGGTTACTTGCTGTAATGTCTGCTAGAGTTTGAACACATATGCACAGATATAACTACACAGAAAGCAAGGCATAAAAGTGTCTTTGTTTTTCAATCCATGAAAATCTTATTCTTCCACTGCTAAGCCCCTTTGAACATATCTTTATGATTCTTCTGGGGTTTTTTTCCCTCCAAAGTCGCTAAGCAATAGAAACTTAGATCCTGATTCCAGGGGGAATAGGCTGTCAAGGCGAAAAGTCAAGGATTAAAGTATTCTAGCAGAAACCCCAAATCCACACCAGAAAAAAGGTCTGTTTGCAAGGTCAAACAAGTAGTAGCTGATTGAACAGCTCTTTTTCCAGGCTTGGTTGTTTTCATAAATGAGAAGCATTTGAAATGAAATGGTATTGACTATAGTTCTTGTGTGTTCTTATATGCACAGTTCCCAAAGATATGTGAATAGTAATACTTGCTATCTGTAATTCTAATTCACAGGAAGACAATAAAATAAAATTTAGTGATTTTGTTAATTTTTGCTATTCAAGTAATAATATGCATGCAGTTTAATAAAGTACATTCCTGTTTACATATAAACAGTAAACTGTTTAGCAGTGTTTATCTATGTTTTCATAGATTTTCACGGGTGTAGGTATGCCGGTCTTGTTGTATTGGGGTCTCTTGTTGTATTCGGGTCTGTTCCCTTATAAGATTGAGATTGTCTTGGCAATGTTTTGGCGAGGTCTCACTCACCCTCTTCAGGCTGGTGTTTTCGACTTAGTGTGGTTGGAGCCATATATGTATATGGGCTCAAATATGGGAGGGAGCATACTGCTTCCCTTTTGCCTTTCAGCTCCACCCTAGAAGCCTTCCAGGCAGGAAACCATTTTTGTGTTGCATTTGTGCTGATGAATAAATAAAGGGAGACTACAATACATCTATTTCAAGCTATTTATCTCTCATCAGCCAGCCATACTCTTACTGGAATTTGAATTTGGGCTGTTTTTACATGTTAGGCAGTTGTATACAACAGCCCAGGTTCAAATCCCAGTAAGGGTATGGCTAGCTGATGAGAGCTGAATAGCTTGAAATAGAGCTATACTAGTCTCTCTTTATTTATTTATCAGCACAAACAGGATGGATAGTCAGTGGTACAGTATACAGTTGTAAAGAACTGTATCAACTTACATCTATCACATTATTTTTCCTTGAAATTCTCTGGATAACAATCCCAGCAATTGCAGATCTATTTAAATATCATAGAATACAATTGGGCATCATCTTCACAGATTTTATTAGAGTTCACTTACTTGAATGCCTGAAAGTTGAGTCATGGAAACTGGGCTTCTTTTCTCATTGGCATGAAATGTTTTACTGCTTATTCAAGTAGCTTCTTCAGTCTGAGCAACCTGGTTAGGGGGACCCCATGTACACCCTCCAGGAAGGTTTCATTTCATTTCATTTTTATCCAGGTTAGGTGAGAAATGAAACCTCCCTGGAGGACATATATCTGGTCCCCTTAATCAAGTTGCACAGACTGAAGAAGCTTAGATAAGCAGTGAAAAGTTTTGAACCAACAACAAAAAAAGTCCAGTTGCCATGACTCAACTTCCAGGCAACTCTATCTGCATGATTGAGGATCTTTATTGACTAACCTGAATGCATATCACAAACCAACTTTCCTTCACTATATGATCATTAGATGTTTAATTTAATTTACTTTAATTAACCACATTTATATGTCGCCCAATTCCGAACGACTCCGGGCGGCTTACAAAACTAAAGAGAAAAAAAGAAAAAAGACACATAACGAACACATAACAAAAGAAAACGGTTTAAAATAGCAACACCTCATACATTCATTCTAATCGGGGCTAGACCTCAACAGTGAGGTCAACAGCCCAAGGCCTGCCGGAACAGCCAAGTTTTTACAGCTTTCCTGAAGGCCATGAGAGTGGGTATGGTCCGGATCTCTGGGGGTAGCTGATTCCAAAGAGTTGGAGCAGCCACAGAGAAGGCTCTCCTCCGGGGGCTCGCCAGCCAACACTGTCT
This sequence comes from Thamnophis sirtalis, assembly GCF_051295495.1. Classification (NCBI taxonomy): domain Eukaryota; kingdom Metazoa; phylum Chordata; class Lepidosauria; order Squamata; family Natricidae; genus Thamnophis; species Thamnophis sirtalis. The sequence goes on along the minus strand of NW_028261385.1, from coordinate 38,482,216 downwards.
GGCTGATGGCATCTGAAGGATGCCCAATCTGTGGCATCTTACTGGCCGCTGGGAGGTATGTGGCAGTAGGCGGTCTCAAAGGTACTCTGGCCCTAAGTCATGTAGGGCTTTAAAGGTGATAACCAACACCTTAAATTGCATCAGGGGACCAATTGGTAGCCACTGCATAGTGATACTTATTAGATATCATGTGTGTTTCCATTGAAGCCTTTATTATTCAGTTATACTCTTTTAAAAGCTGTATTGAGAGGCACGTTTGCAAAGATTATTAAACTAATTGGTTGGCAGAAATTATTTAGAGTCCATCGCAGCTCTTATTATCTCTTCCTCCACTTCAATAATTATAAGTAAAGCTTCAACAGTCTCTGAAACTCTGCCAAATGACAAAAGTCCATGTCAGCTCCAAATCACCTTCAGATATTTCGAAGGTGATTCAAAGACATCTGAACTGATTTTGACACGCCAAATAAATCCAAAGATTCAGTTCAAATTAAATTTGAAAATGTAATTCAAAGCAGTGATTCAATTGCAACCCATTTCAAATCAACTTATTCATTTAAAAGCGTCATATAGCCATACTCTGTGTCACTACATAACTCATCCATAGTTACTAGATACAGTGACATAGTTCTTCAAACTACAGGGAAAGTGTGCTGGTTGCTTTTTGTGTCCTTGTGTTTAGGGATATGTGCAGAGTGCTGTAGAGGTGTTACTACTCTTAGATACACAGCAGTAACAATACTTTAATGCTGGAAAATGTGGATAAAAGGCCATGACGGAAGACACAAGATTCTAATTTCTATATGTTTTATCTTTCTTTCTCAGACTCTTATTCCGGAGAAGGTGATTATATTATTCCCTGGACACTAAAATCAATGTATTAATCCTTGATTAATGAAATGAGGAAAAATGATTTTAATTGCATTGAAATTTGTTTTCTCAGGGGAAATGAAATTTGTGATTCTGTTCTGAAAGGATGATATTCCTGTGGCAAGACTTCTAAACTATCCCATTCATTCAATCGCAGTATCTGCAAATGACAGCTCTCCAATCAACAAATGGGGTTTATTCACTTAATTGAATAATAGCTGTTGATTTAAATAGCACAGGAACTCCCTATTATGCCTGCTCATGTTGCACTGCTGTTAAAACTCTGTTTCCCAAGGGCAAAAATATTCTACTATTATAAATCAATATTCCAACTTCAATAAATACTGCATTCTGATTAATGTAAACAGTTAATATTTAGAGAAGATAAGATCATACAAGCAAAACTTCAACAAGAAATTATTTATTTGTACAGAATGGGACATTCAAGCAGGCACATCTATATTTATGAGGCCGTACTCAAATATATTTAATATTTTTACATATAACAATTTGTCTTGTTTAAAAAAAATGAATGGCATAGTCTGCACTAAACTTATATTTTAAATGACATTTTCTCACTAATTTATATTTGTGCTTCCTGAACAATGGAGTTTGTTTAGGAATTCTAGCAAGCAAACAGACCTTTAACCTCAGTTTAGACAGGAAATGCAAAAAACCTGAGATGAAGCTTCTCATGCTTTGAAAGAGATTTCAAGATCGGGTTGCTATACCACTCTGGCACAAAAACTTTCTTGTTAGGCATGCATGTGGTAAAGATTTAGTTAAATATTTCTTATGAAAAGAAATAAGCCTTTTTCTGGGTAGCAGTCCTGTTCAGTTCAACTCACATGAATTCCATAGCATGTTGGGTGCTTTCCATGTGATTATCATTGGAAGTACAACATTAGTGTGAATTGTCTCTTTTGTGAGCTAGCTAACATTACTGGAAGAAACCAGAATCTGGTTGCAGAATCTTATGGTAGCTCATTTTGTGTAGTAATATATAAGAATGTGAGCCAGGCCATGTTGGATTAGGGGAAATTCCCAATCATCACAACATTCTATTCCCACAGGAAACGCTTCCCATGGCTTCTTATAAGAACATGGGAGGTATAATAGTGACAATTTGTTCTCAGAGAAACCACAATGGAAATCCCACAAGAAGACCTTGAGCACAATAGCATGTCTCCCAGATGGCATTGTTTAATGTTTCCACTACTGGAGGTAGCAACGGTAATATGCAATAATCATATTGTGTCTATGTGATGGACGACAATAGTCTATGTTAGCTTATATATTATATAAGGCCAACTAGCCTTCAATTTTATATGATCAAGAAATTATTTTAACTAACATATATACCAAAGCCAAGATTTGACAGCTGAAATAAAAGACAGTCTGTGCATCAAACACTACCGTGAATCCTTGCAAAAACTAAGTGATGTTGCTTAGCAATTACAAATTGTATATGTTGGAGACACATCAGACAATCTGATTTAAGGAATTAAAGTGAATCCTTCTTCTCAAAGTAAACCCTTGTCCTTAGGAGTTTAATCAGCTAAAGAAAGATACACTATCTCAATACACAGCTTAAGGGCTACTTAGCAAGACTGTGCTTGCAAAGCACAGGAATGCTGACATTAGCTTCCCCAGGGAATGATATTCATGCCCTCACTGAAGACAGTGGGCTCTGCAAGATGAAAGTAAGTGACAGCTGAAGCAACAAGAACAACAGGGAACAGAGGAGAGAGTCGATGGAAATCAGAAACAGGTTCACTAGAAAAGATGCAACCTACCCATCAGCTCTCAAACACATTGTCTGGTATTATCTCTTTCTAGGAAAAGTCCCTCAGGGACAGACATGAACAAGAGAAAAAGGCTAATGCACCAGAGGCAGCCATGTGGGTTTCTTTCTGCAGAAAAACAAGGCAAACATTCTTAAGGAAAGTTGCATAGAGCAACTCAACCAAATATTCATTTGATATTGGCTGTTTATGGATTTTGGAGGTCCATAAGCAAGGGGAATTGGGCATATGCATTATAAAGTACATATACACACTTTCAGAGGAACCAAGGAAGGCTTATTTTGATTATTTGCTACTTTCCTGTGGTTCACTCAAATGAGGTCAGTGGCTAAAGAATTATTCTGAACAAATAAATGTGAAGCAAGAACTAGATCTCAATATGAACCACTACTATACTATTACACATTTTAAATATTTTATATTTTCTTGCCAAATTTCTTGCCAAACAACTTCAGCTCTACACAGAATCCATCACCTCACACGTACAAAACTCAATCCACTTCATAGAAACAATAAAGAAACAAAACCTACAACCCAGCAACCTACTCATGAGCTTTGATGTCATATCCCTCTTCACCCAAGTGCCTATTAAAGAAGCCTTGTCAGCTATCCAAAACAAATACAACTCCCCCCAGCACATCCTAGATCTGACCAACCACTGCCTAACCAACACATATTTCATCCACAATGGACAAAGATACAAACAGATGGAAGGAGCACCTATGGGATGATCACCCCTCTCACCCATCATCGCAAACCTATACATGGAACACTTTCAAACCAACGCCTTAGATAAATCTGAACACAAACCCAAACTCTGGCTTAGATATGGAGATGACACTTTCATAATTTGGCCATATGGGAAAGAAAAACTGGACAACTTCCTCACACATCTCAACAGCCTACACCCCAAAATACAATTTACTACGGAAATGGAAGCTAACAACCAACTTCCCTTTCTAATCTACAAAAAACCCAATGGCTCCCTAGGACACACCATCTACCAGAAAAAACACACACCAATCCCATCACCACCTGCACAGATCAACTCTGTAGCCAAGACCTTCACCTCCAGAACCAAACGCCTAGATGACAAAGACCACCTGAAAACTGAATTACACACCCTCACAAAGGTATTAATTTCCAACGGATTCCAAAAATACACAATTACCAACCTAATCCAAAGGGAGACACCTCCCAAGAACGTAGACACAGAACAGGACAATGGCATCACCTTCTTCGCTTACATCAAAGGCAACACAAATAAAATCAGCAAAATTCTCTACAAACACAATATCAAGACAGTCTTCGGCACTGACCAAAAAATAGCCAACATCTTAAGAAACCCCAAAGACAAGATCCAGCTAAAAAACCAAGGAGTCTATGAAATACCATGCAAAATCTGCCCAGCCACATACATTGGACAAACTAATAGGAGAATAAATACGTGCATCGGAGAACACAAGAACACAGTCAGAAAAGAAGAAAAAACTTCCTCCCTTTTCCAGCACCTTAAAGCAACAGGACATGAGATTGATTTTGAAGGAACCAAATTACTCCCAAAAACTGAACATTTCAACAAGAGAATAATTATGGAAGCTATCAAAATAGAGAAACACCCCCACAACATAAATAAACATGATGATACCTCCCGCCTACTAGACATCTGGAAACTAAATAAACGAGTCCCAGCCACAAAAACCAACACAGGACCCAGAACAACACAGGACATCATCACCAATCACCCTCACCAAACATCAATTCCATCAATGAACCAAGATGTGACAACACAGCTAACCAATCCATTTAAAGCAACAAAGCCAACATTCCACCTATATTTATAAAAAAAAAAAACGGCAGCTCCGATCACGCTTTGCTCGCACAAGCACGAAGCCAATGGCACCAGCCTGAAGATGGTGAGTGGGACCTCGTTAAAACGTTGCCAAGATACTGTCAATCTTACATGGGAAAAGACCCAAATACAACAAGACCAATATAAATTTATTGTAGAAATATAAAAACACTTTTTAGAACTTTTAGAACTTTGATTTAAAAGCATATCAGTTTATGTGCTGATGTTACATTTTAAAAGTGAGTGGGGACAAAAGAAATTGGGGAAGGTAATTTAGGAATTTTAAAGGTAAAAATAGCTTCCTTCCTTAAATATTTCCAGGGGTTATGATTTTCGCTGGCTCCCTCAGATCGCCCAGTTTCCTGAAAAGAAATAACTAATATTTTTGGTCCAACCTTCTTCACAAGGCACTGAGGGGCACAATAAGGATATTGGTGAATAAGATGTTATCTCATGGCTGTGCTTTTTGTATTCCTGATTTGTTTGTGGTGTTGTTATTGTTTTTGCTGCAATCATGTTCCTTTCCAGGCAGAACCACAGCTTCCCAATCAGTCTACCCTATTCCTAAAATTATGAGACAGAAATCACTAAAATGTTATTTTATTAACTTTTTTTTTAGCAAAAACAGAAAAAGAGAGTAATTTGTGATTATATAACAAAAGAAGATTGATCCTAGAAGATACCAATACCCTTCTAATAATCTATGATTAGGAAAATTAATTGTATTTGTCGGGAGCACATAAGGTGTCAGTCATGATTACTGAGCTAGCCTAAAGATTGTGAGTTTGAGAACAGGGGGAAATCTATAAGCTTCAGTCCAATAGATCTTAAACCTGTATGTGATTTACACATGCAGAATTCTTCTAGCAATAGCAGTAGACTAGCAGTAGACTTATATACCGCTTCATAGGCCTTTCAGGCCTCTCTAAGCGGTTTACAGAGAGTCAGCATATTGCCCCCAACAATCTGGGTCCTCATTTTACCCACCTCGGAAGGATGGAAGGCTGAGTCAACCCTGAGCCGGTGAGATTTGAACCGCTGACCTGCTGATCTAGCAGTAGCCTGCAGTGCTGCATTTAACCACTGCGCCACCTAGGCTCCTAGCATTGAAGAATAAGTATTGATACTTATAAATACTGTGCCACCTAGGCTCCTAGCATTGAAGAATAAGTCGGAACAGGGATTCTAACAGCCTGGTGAAATCAGTCTTATTGCCAGTCTCTCAAGAGAAGTGTGATGATGATAAATGGCCATGGAGATCACAAGTGTTCCTTGATTCGTAGAAATACAAGGCATATGAAAGCTCTGTTTGATACAAGTCACCTCGTTTACACTTGGGACTATTTTGCCTGTGTGTTTATAGATAGATAAGAAACAGAAGACATCACTAAGGATTGCCAGAGGATAGACCCAAATGTTTGGCTTATTGATAAATACAGAAAATTAACACACCTGTTTCATATTTCCATAAAATATAGAAAGTTCCATCACAAAACAGTGTTGACTTGGTGTTTTGGGTACAATGCTAGAAGAATTTGGGAGCTACAGAATGAACCTATGGGCTGCAAACTCTAATGCAGGTGTCTCCAAACTTGGCATCTTTAAATCTTGTGGACTTTAACTCTGATAGCTGACTGACGAATTTGGGGAATTAACATCCACAGACATCCAAGTCTTAAAGTTACCAAGTTTGGAGACTAATGTATTCAGTTGTTAACTCTGCCATACTAAAATTACATTAAAATATCCACTCATGGCTGCCTTTAATTTTATATTATTCTAAGAAGTATTAAATGTCAGAATCCTACATCAGGTCCAGCTCAGTCAAAATTCTATAAGTAATGTTGTGTGTTTGTGTAAGCAAATGTGTATAATTTTAATTGAATATTTTAATTACATTAATAAAAGCTTATACAAATGTGTCCCATAATCTATTTTTTATCTATAAGCAAATCCATAATAACATCAAGTTTTCAATCCTGGTGTCAGCAAAAAGTCAATAACGGTTTGCCAATATTTCATTAAAACATGCCTTACTTTAACCTTGATCAACAAGGTTAAAATTTTCTGCTATAAATACCTTCTCTATGTTGTAATCTGTATTTTTTTATCCAGTATTTCTGATACCACTATTTTTGCATTAGGCAAGATTTGTTTCATAGTGATCTTTTTTTTATTATCATTTCTTTTAAAAGTCTATCCATACAATCAGACATCATTACTGATATTGTGGCTACCAATTTATGGCCCCATTCTTTGAAGATCTCTTTTAATATTTCAAATGTTATTGTCCTTGTCTCATTTTGTAAATTTTAATCAAAGGTAGGATTTTTTTCCCCTTGCTGCCTGGAATCTTTAGTTTTCCTCTAGTGTCCAATTTAAATCAGAAGTTCTCTAATCTCTGTTATGGCTTAAAGTAGACAAAATAATTCTGAACACTTATTTTATATAGGTGGTTCCAAAATCTTGTAGCAAAAAATTCACTATTCCAATTTGGACCCTAAATTTGTTTGTTATTATCAAAATCTTATTGGTGCCATTTAATTTTCATATGTGTCCAATTCTTTAAGTTCTTAAAATTAGAATAATTTTTATTTTGTTCACAAATATAGACTCGCTGGATGGCTTCTTAAACATTGTTTCAAAGATTTCTGATATCTTTAAGATGGTTAGGTAAACAATTTCCAAAAGTGATTAGAAGGTTAAAGAATTAGTATCCGCTCTGGTGGCGATCTTGATGATGATTAATTCCTTTGCTCCTGATATTCAAATGCAGGAGACTGTTGTGCTGTCGTCTGCTCATAAGGTACAGCCATCTGGCACACACATGGTTGTTTCCTGTCCTCTTTCTATCTGAAGAGGTTCTGAGATGTAGGAAGTTATCACCCAACCCTCTCCCAGAAAAATGAAATACCCTACGAAATATTGAAAAGGCAGTATATTATACTTCCCTAGATGTAAAAAAGGAGAAACATGTTTTAATTCCTACAGCTTCTTGCCTACCCCCTTTTTTGTCAATGGGCCATTAAGACGCCAAGCCAGTTTATTCACATAACAAAGACCCCACCCCATCAACTCCAGGGTGATGGAATCAAGGCATGCTAATATAAGCCCTTTACCCAACTGACCACATGGCATCTGAGAACTCAACCAAACCTGGACTCAGCCTAGAGAGTTGCCCCTGCATGGCCCCATGTGAGTCTGACAACCAATCAGAATTCATTTCTTGCACAGGAGCAAGAGGCAGATAGGTGGGGCCGAGCAGATTATAAAAAACCCTGCAAGCCCCTCCCTTGGCCTCCTCCTTCTTCTTCACCTGGAAGCATGTGATCACCCTTTTCCCCAGGACCTCAAGCCATACGGTCCTATCCACCATTAAAACCATCTTTCTAAGCAGCCTTCATGTTTCCAGTGTCTTTTTCCCCACTTGGAACTAAACCCAGAAGGACATTTCTTTCAACAGAGAAAAGCCACTTTATTGACCAGTTCTTCAGCCTTTGCCATGATTTCCATCACTGCTCTTCATAGATGCATGTTTAGTTTGCCTCCATCAAAAACCAATTCTATAGGCATTGTTGAAAAAGAAATTTGAAATTAATAAAGCAGCAAGATTGACTTTTCATAACCAAAACCTCCCCATTTTTATTCATTGGTAAGAAAATGTGAAGACGAAGGGGCATGTTGGTTTTTCTTTGTTGGTTTGTAGAAATACCCTTATGACTGGATTCTTGTAGCAAAACAGGGTCATTGTACAGATCAGGCTGTATCCAAAAGCCTAAGTCACTTCTAGATATTTTTGGTATAGATTCAGAATCCATTTTAGAAAGAATGGATCATCCTTTGACCTTTGAAAATGAACATTCCTCAAGAACATATTCCACCTTCAGAATCAAGACAAGTATAAGGATAAAATCTAATTTAAAAATATACTATTTCCAGGGTTTTTGTTAAGTTTCTAAAATGTCTTTTGGCTTTGCAAGAAGTTCAACATTTTCCTTCAAAACAATGAACAATGACTTCATCTTTTCCTAGAACTATACTGGTTCTACTTTCAATATTGGATCATTTTTTGTTAATGTTTTTGGGAAGTTCCCAGGGCTGACAATTCAAGCTCTGAAGCCTATGACATCATCTTTCTTTCTCCTGTACCTTTGCAATGGCCAATGTCTCACAACCTTTTGCATGAATTTTATTTTTCATTCTACTGAATCATTCTCAGCTTCTCTGAATTTCATGCTCTCCAGCTGTGTTGGACTAAAGCACTTATTATTCCTAGCTAGCATAGACATAATGAGAGCTTTTCCATGTAATTATGACTGGCATTGCCTGTTGGAGCTGTAAGAAAAATTATCCTTGTGTGAAAATGTCTTATAGAATTTTAAAATATTTCATTTTATCCTTTTGATATTTTTTTTGAGAAACTAACCACACTATACATTTTTGTACAGAGCAACTCAATCTTTAAACATTTTTTAAAAGATTGAACAGACAAATCTACAAGACATCAAGCAATAGCAAATGTAAAACTAAATAACTATGTTATATATCTTTAAATATAAATAAAAGTGGCCAATGAATATGAGAACCAACAAAATGAAAATAATTAGAATCACATACACGTAAATTCCAATAGGCACAACAACTGGCAACATCTGCCAGTGTTAAACTTGAACAAACTAAAGTGAATCAAACCCAGTTAACATTTGAGAGGAACTTCCACAAAATCTCAGGGTTGTAGGCTCGGCTGGGAAGCTATGAAACCATCTAAGACGAGAACAGCAAGATGATGCCAGAGTATCAAGAAAATTACATGGATTTCTCCATGCAATTGTCAGGAGTGATTGCAAGAGGAAAGTTATAAAAAATAATCAGTATCTTCCATCTGCCACACATTTTAAGCAGTTCCCAATCTGCTTATTTTTAATCATTTTTACTTGTCAAACTTGTAAACAGGTGTTCATCATATGACTCCAACACATCAAATATTACATAGCAGCCATGGCATATATTTCATTGGTTTTAATTAAATGCCATTGCTCTAAAAAGTTCTTATTGCCTTCATTCTGGAAGGATGTTAAAAAGGATATACTTTTATTTAGGATTTATGGGCAGTCAATTAGAAAAGATTCATAGACAATTGGTTTTGTACTGCAGCAGTGAGGTAATTATATGCACAAAGATGGAAAAACAGAAAAATACCTACAATGGTAGAATGATTATAAGCCACTTAGGGTCACTTCTGAGTGAGATGGGTGGCATATAAGTTTAATAAATAAATGGAAGATTGTACCATAAAGATTGCAGAACTTGCAGATGTGATTAAACTGACTTGTTTGATTAAGGAAGGAACTATAATTATTTTTTATGAAATTGGGAAACCTTTCATGGGCTTTTTGCTGAAAATGAACTGGTGATTTCTGGATTTACCAGTTAATAATGAAGGGGCATGGAGAGAAAGGAACTGTGTTTGTTTGAAATGGAGACATAATGGAAATATAATTTCACAGTCAGAAGTTGCTTCTTTTATATTATTTTCTTTCTCTTCGGTCTTATTGTTTTCAGCTGTTTTCAACAGCTTTAGCCATACATTGTTTTCAGGCAAACACAATTACAACTTTATATCAGGCATCAGCAATTCTTTATTTGATATCGTGCTTTCCTCTCTATTTTTTCATTACAATGAATCTGAAAGTATAATTGTTATTATTATTTTCCCAATTATTTATTCCAACTCCACTTTGTCAAACTTCCATAGATCTATAGTCAGTTTCTTCCTAATAAATTATCAATAAACTCTTCCAAAAGGTATCTCATAGCCCAGCTTTGAAGAATTAAAAACTCATAATTGACATAGTGATGGAACAATATTATAGTGCAAGCAATAGATTTCTAGGTTCCTAGAAGTAAATCTAGCCAATATGTATTTAATATGTTAAAAAAGTTAATTAAATATAAACTTTCCTAATATGTTTTATAAAAAGGACCTGTGAAACCACATCTTTATTTAATTAAGCAGTGCAAAAATCTCATCTTATTGCCCACTCTAATTGTGATTTGAGGTAAGCAATGTTATAGGTAAAGGTAAACATTCCCCTTGCACATATGTGCTAGTCATTCGCAACTCTAGGGTGCGGTGCTCATCTTCATTTCAAAGCCAAGAGCCAGCGCTGTCTGAAGTTGTCTCCGTGGTCATGTGGCCGGCATGACTCAATGCTGAAGGCACACGGAATGCTGTTACCTTCCCACCAAAGGTGGTCCTTATTTTTCTACTTGCATTTTTACATGCTTTCGAACTGCTAGGTTGGCAGAACCTGGGACAAGTAAAGGGAGCTCACTCTGTTACGCAGTGCTGGGGATTCGAACCGCCAAACTGCTGGCCTTTCTGATCGACAAGCTCAGCATCTTAGCCACTGAGCCACCATGTCAGTATTATACAAAGCAATGTTACACAAACCACAAAAAGAAGTAAGAAATAGTAAGATACAAAAGGCCTACATTCAAGAAATATACCAACATCATTTATTATGTTCTTATCAATACTTTCTACTTTTGTAAATCATCTTGCTTCTAACATATTCATATGTCACTTTATACATTGCTCCTTTTTTTGTAGATCTTGGTCTTTTTCTAAGTCTTTTTTTCCAGGTACATTCCTCTTGAACCATTCTCTCTTCGTGTATTTGTTTTGTTTTGTGACTTCATCATTATTGTATGTATCTCTGAATTGGAGTAACAGTACATTATTAACCTTAGTTACTTTATTTCTACCCTCTACCATCTAAATTTCGGCTACATTTTCATTGTATATCCCATCAGATGTGGATCACAAATACAGCACTTTGACTCAATCCACAATTTAAAACTGAATAAGGCTTATTTTAACCACAAATACTTGAATGACAAAGTTTCTGGCAAAAACAGTTAACATAGAACATGAAAAGCAAAGTGAATTTAGAAAAAAAATCTGATTTTTTTATTTCTTTAAATTGAGTTTTAAAGAAGCAGCTGAGATCACATATCCTTTCAGATTGCATATTTCTGAATGCCATTACAATAATGTTGTAGCATTGTTTTAAATCCTAGCTACAGTGGCTTTTTGAAATGAACAAAAGTTTCAATTACTTCTCCATTTTAAATAGTTATTAGCCAGGATCCTTCATTTATTGCAGCTGGTAGTAGGAAACCAATGCTGCAGAAGCAGACAATTATATTTATGAGGATCAAAGCAAATAATTAAAGTAATTGTTTAAAGCTATGGTAGTTATTTAAAAAAAAACCTGAAGCAGTCTCAAGTCAAAATTAATTTCTGATGTGATCTAATTTTCCATATGCAAAGCCAGAAACAATATTGCATAAAATCACTGCATTTTACAAAGCAGAATTAAGCTTTTTTCCTTTCCCTTGATTTTCTTAAATACAATTATGTATGCAATGAAGGATAGACTAAATCATACTGCAAACTACAGGCTAATTTCGCTTTATTTTTTGTTTGCTAGTTTATCAATCAATTTGTATGCCACACCAATTACTGAAGAAATTCTAGCCAATTTCCATGACAAAATTAAAACAATAATGGAACAATAAAAGAGAAAATAATGGTAATACATAGCCACCTGCTGGGGGAAACAATCAATATTCTCCATCACTACTTTCTATACAGATTTTAATCACTTGGATTTCTGTTCTTCCCTCCTATATTTTCAATATGTTGACTTTTAAAATAATTATTCACCTATAATTTATATATTTATTCAATGTATGTGGACGAAATCAGTATTTGCATTTTTTTAAAACATGCAATTGAAGTTTGGTTTTGAGGTTATGAATCTAATGGTGTCCATTCTGTACATAGAATACATGTTTCTGTTGCTTGAAGCTAGCTTGGCAGTAAAGAAGGAACCTTCTTTGCATATCTGTTAAGTTGTGTTCTTTGCATTATTGCATTTACTCAATTCAGCATTCTAGCAATTCTAGAATCCTTTTGTCAGGGTTCCAAATAGCATCCAAAAGTAAATCAGAATCCAAGGCAAAGTATTGCTCAAAGTTCCAATTTATTAAGAGAGCCATGTTGGCACATCTGGGAAAACCCAAATCTGAAAGCTTCACAGCTTTCCTCACCTAGCGGAAAGTTCAAGATCTTGCCCCCACACCAGTGGTGGGTTTCAAAAATTTTAGAACCTATTCTGTTGGTGTTGCCTGTTTTGTGGGAGTGGCTCAGCCGTCATGTGACCAGGTGGGCATGGCCAATTTGAAAAATGTGGTGAAACTCACTTAACGACGCTCTTGCTTAGCAAGCAAAATTTTGGGCTCTTTCTTTTTCTTTCTTTCTTTCTCTTTCCCTCTCTCTTTATCTTTCTGTCTCTCTCTGTCTCTCTCTGTGTATGTCTGTCTGTCTGTCTGCCTCTCTCTCTCTCTGTGGCTCTTTATCTGTCTGTGTGTGTGTCTTTCTCTCTCTCTTTCTCTGTCTGTTTGTCTCTCTCTCTCTCTCTCTCTCTGGCTCTTTGTCTCTCCCTCCCTCCCTCTCTGTCTCTCTCTGTCATTTTCTGTGTCTGTCTCTCTCTCTGTGTGTGTGTATGTATCTCTCTGTCTCTCTCTCCTCCCTCCCCCCATCTGTCACTCTGTGTGTGTGTGTGTGTGTGTCTGTCTGTCTGTCTCTCACTCACTCTGTCTGTGTGTCTCTTTGTCTGTCTGTCGCTTCCTCTCTCTCTCTGTCTGTCTCTCTGTCACTCTCCCTAGCTTCCTCTTTCTCTGTCATTCTGTGTTTTATGTGTGTGTGTCTGTCTGTCTGTCTCTCACTCACTCACTAACTTAATCACTCACTCTGTGTATGTGTCTGTCTGTCTGTCTGTCTGTCTGTCTGTCTCTCACTCCCTTCCTCTCTCCCTCCCCCCTCTCTTTTTCTGTCTTTGTGCCTATGTATGTCTGTCTCTCTCACACTCACTCACACTCTCACACACACAGAGACAGACACACACATATATGGTGACCTTGCTGAGTGTTCCAATCACATTTTAAACACTCAACAACTGGCCCTCATTTATGTTTATTTGCAGCATTCTGCAGTCATAGGACCAAAATAAATGGTTAAACGTACCTGGCAGTGGTGTTTTCCCTGAGGGGGGGGGAACTCCACAGAAGATCCCAAGACAGATGCCACCACATCTGCCCTCTTCGGAGACAGGTTCTCTTCAGAAGGACAAGGCCCCGCTGGTCACCCTCCCATTCCTCGTCTTCTGGCCGCAGCTCCATGCCGTGGAAAACATAGGCATGCACACGCCCCACACAATTGCAGCCTGCAGCAGGACCAAAGCCCAACTCTCCCAACTGGCCCTTCCTCCCTCGGAGAGTTTTGGAGGGAAGCTTCTGCAGAAGCCCAGGTGAGTGAGAACACCGTTACAAAGTCTCAGAGGCTGTAATTGTACGGGGTGTGCATGCACACCTATGTTTTCCATGGCGTGGAGCCGCTGCGAGGCTTTGCGCGGCCGGTGATGACTCCAGAGCCCATCTGGGAAGATGAGGAACGCGAAGGTGACCCCTTGCCTCACGGATGAGCTCTGGACCAGCAGAGCCTCATCACTCTGAAGAGGACCTGTCCCAAGAGGACAGATGTGGTGGCAACAGTCTTGGGATATTCTGCGGAGCTCCCCAGGGAAAAATGCTGTGGGGGATTGCTTTTTAACCAGGTGGCTGTCACAGAGAAGATGGCAGTGTGCTCCTGTAGGCTTGTGCAACAGCCGAATCCTCACCTCCTGTTCCTTCTTTGGCTGCTGCACAAGCCCACGTGGCATGCACTGCCCTCTTCTCTCTGACAGCTGCCTCGTTTCCAATGGAGAAGGTTGGGAATGCATGCGTTTTCCTCCCTCTGCATGGATTTCCCACCCCCACCCCCATTGGTCCCGTTGCTACTGGAGCAGCTTTTGCTGAATACGGCAGGACTCTTGCCATCACTTAGCGCTTCGCTGGCAGCCACTTCTTGCCATCACCACCACGCTGGATTCAGCAAAGTGACACCAGCAGCAAAGGGACATGCTTGGGGAAGGGAGAGCCAGAACTGACTGCCTGGGATTGTGCTTCTGCCACCGCTGTGAAAATGTCTGTTTCCCAGCCGCAGGAAAGAAGAAAAGAAGCCAGTATTTGGAAAGAACCTTCCCCCCCCCTCCAGAGAGTCCATGCCCTTGGCTATCGCATGCCTCCTTTCTTTCTCCGCCCACCTGAGCAAAGAAGGTGGGCCACTAAACCGCCTGCTTGCCCGCATTCAAACCAGCCTGCCCCCTCCTGTCTTTCGACATGGGCTCTCTGGAGGGGGAGGAAAGGTTCTTTCCAAAGACTGGCTTCTTTCCTTCCCTCCTGCGGCTGGAAAACAGACATTTTCACAGAGGTGGCTGAAGCACAATCCTGGGCAGTCAGTTCCAGCTCTCCCTTCCCCAAGTATGTCCCATTGTTGCTGGAGCTGCTTTTGCTGAATCTGGTGCGGTGGCAGGACTCTTGCCATTGCTGAGAGCTTCTCTGCAGCCACTTCTTGCCATTGCCACCATGCTGGAAAGAAGCCGGTGTTTGGAGGGACCTCCCGTCTCCCTCCAGAGAGCCCATGCTGGGAGAGAAAAGGGGGCTGGTTTGAGGGAGAACGAGCAGGCGGTTTGGGGCCACCACCTCCTTTGCTCATTCGAGCAGGCAGAGAAAGAAAGGAGGCTTGTGATAAAGTACCCCTGCCACCAAGGATGAAGGGGAGCACTTTCACCCTCGTTTATTGCATGCCTACTTTCTCCACCCTCCCAAACTAGCAAAGAAGGTGGGCCACTAAACTGCCCGCTTACCCGCTTTCAAACCAGTACACCTTCTCTCTTTCAGCATGGGATTTCTGGAAGGGGATGGAAGGTCTTTCCCAAGACCTGCTTCCCTTATCTCTTCCTGGCACAGTTCCAGGATGGTGGGATATTCATTTTTTCACCTGTACAGGGGCGTAGCCTTGACCCCTGCTTTCCTGCCACCTCCAGTCCAGCCCTGCACAATCTCCCCACCACCTCACCAACTCCCACCTGCTGTTGGCATTCTCCTAGCGATCCTTCCTTGCTGCATCCCAGAGCATCACATGGTGGTGGCGCACAGGCTGCTGACCGACCCAGGGACTCCCTGAGAGGAAAGATCAGCAGGAGAAAGCCAACTGCTGCTGGCAATGGGACACAAAAAACAGCCATCCAACAGCTGCTGCATTCCATTGCAGGCATCTAGGGTGGCCTCGATGTCCCACCTCCCTGCCTCCTCCAGTCCTGCACAACCTCCCCCCAACTCACTGAGCTCAGAACACTCTGCTGCACGGCCTCTCCTTCATGTCCTATTGCCGGCTGCAGCCATGTCCAGGCAGGTGCTGCCCCCCAGAGTGGTCACATGGCAGTGGTGCATGGGCTGCTGACCATCCCAGGGCCTGCCCAATTACTTCTGGAGGGGGCAGGGGGATTGGCAGCATTCCCCCCACCTCTCCGGCTGGCCACCTGCAGCCTTGGAGCTTTGGCTGGGCAGGTAAAGGAAGAGGGTGGACAGGGCAAGGATGGTGTGGATGGGTGGGGCAAGTGAGTGAGCGAGCAGTAACTGGATGGGCGGGGGGAGCAAGCAGATGGGGGTGGGCAGGCTAGGGGATGGAGCATTCCGGTACAGGGCCTCCGGAAGAAGGGGTACAGGAAGGTACGCTAAATTTCACCAACTGGTACGCCCGTACCAGTGTGAACCAGCTGAAAACCACCCTGCCCCACACCCACAAGTCCATCACATGGTCCAATCTTTCAGTGCCATGCTGGCAGTTCTACCCATCCAGTTCTGGTCAGGTGCAGAGGTGCAGTGTGAAAACAAAGGATTACCTTGGCTTTCTAGAAAGAATTTTGTTATGGCTACATCACATATCACTCCTACAAACCTCCCTCCCATTTTCCCATAATAGAAAATGCATCGTAGAATAATAGAAAGTGTGGCAGGCCAAAAATCCAAAAGAAAAGATGGCTGCAAGCCTGACACCTTTATTTGATCACTTATTTCTACAACATATAATTCATTTGGTTTCATTTTTTAATTGACAAATTCAAGTTTTCTTTTGTTTATGTTTCTAATTTTCCATGTTCAAATTTTATGTTTCTTTATTATTTGTGCATCTTCTCTTTCAATACTGACATCTTTAATAACCAAACTTCTTATAGTAATTTTGCTGCCAGGTTATCAATTCCAGATCTACTTGTTAAACTCTAAACTCTAAGTCCTGTAACTATAATGTTGGAAAACATGCCCATCTGGGTTCAGTTCCAAGTGAATAGGGTTGTTCTCATAGAAGGTGTTCCTATTGAAGGAAGTTAGCCCCCCCTCTCCACTAGAAAAATGTAATATCCTAGGAAATATTAAAAAGGCAGAATATTAAATTTCCCTGGAAAGACCCTGGAAACATGGAGGCTCTTTGGAAAATAGTTTAATGGTGGACAGGATCACTTGCCTTGGAGCTACTGGATAAAAAGGGAAGAGATGCTGAGAGTTCCTGAGTTTTATGCCCTATAAATGTTTAGCCATATGGGTACCTTGCAGAGGTGGTATTCAGCCAGTTCTCTCTGGTAGCGGTGGTGAGCGGCTGCACCCGCTCCCATTTGCGAACCAGTAGGGAAGGTGTTCTGACCCCCCCTCGTCCCACACCAACACACACTCCGAGCCAGAGATAAGTTACAGCATTTAATTAACAGACAGACAGGTCCTTGGCAGCAAACTGGCACAGACAAGTTTGGGCAGCAATAAACACAGATAAGGCTTGGCAGCACTCCAGCCTGCCAAGCTCACAGTAACGTCCTCCAACATTCAATCCTGCGTTGACTTCTGCAAAGAGGGGCGTGTGCACAAGGAGTCTTTTTATAGTCTGGAGAGGAGCCTAATGACCACCAGCTGAGTGCAATTACCTCCTGTAACTGCGCAACTGTTCCTGACGCCTAGTAGTTCTTCAATGGTGTGCATCCAGGAACAACTCACTACTGGCATCTGGCTCACTCTCCCTTGTCTCCTCCACACTGACCAAGGCTCAGGTGCCTCCTGGTGGCCAACCAGCTTCTCTGTGCCCTGCTCGGAGTCAGAACCCTGTCCAGGGTCCTCCACATCCTCCAGAGCCGACTCATTGGGCCCCTCACTGTCGGAGTCTGGTGGTAGCTCCAACGCCTCCTGCTGGGCCACAACAGGAAGGTAAGTGAATCTCACTTGTGGTACTTTGTCACAATTCTAATGGATAGGCTTGACTTTTTTTGAATTTAATTTTGTTACTCTTTTTCCTTACCTTTTCTCAATCTCACTCTGTATTGCTCTTATCTTGAATCTTATCTTTTGAGATTATCAGCAAGGATGACCAGAAATCTCTGCTTTTTTCATAGAAATCTCCTTTTTTGCAAAGGTTATTTCTATTTTATTCCAAGGTAACTATCAAAACTTGAAAATAAACAACCAACCAGTATTTTTTTCCTGAAAATCTTATGTATTCCTATAGAGGAATTTCCATGCTTGTTAGTATTCATCCAAATCAGGGTGTAATTATCTCAGACTATCATCTAATTTTTTCTTATTTCTAATTTTTGTTGATAGTAAATTTTGCATTATTTCTACACATAAAGATATACATAGTTGTGAAACACAAGGATACAAAGTCAACACAATAAGATTTTCAACTAATACAATAAAGATATGTCTCCATAGACAAAAGTATTGTGCACTGTGTATTGGTGCCCAGTATCTGGATATTGTAGCACATGGATTGGTTTTATGCACAGCATATAAACATAATATATAGCTGGATTGAAATATGTCTAGCTGAGTTTAATTTAAAAAAAATCAATGATACAAGGTTATGAGGTATTTCAGATAACTATTTTAATCCACTTGGAACAATATTGTCAATTTTCAGGAAGCGTATATTACTGCAGTAAACCAAATTTACTTTTATCTCATAGTTATAACCCTCTGACTATTAGCATAGATGAGAAAAAATGATAATTGAAATAATTCCAATCCCATTAAGGACATTTTTGTGAAGACATGAGAAATTGATCTTGTGATAATTTAAAACATCTTTATTTTTATGTTATGTTCATCTTATGGTGGACTAAAGTCAAACTTTGATCTGTAGAAAAATTAAACTAAAATCCATCTCTCAAAAGTATTTATTTGGAATACTTTAATGTTTTACTTTCCCACGGTACATTTAAGCTCATGAGAAACAAAATCAATTACACCATGCATTATGGTCACATCTGATTATAAAGTAAAGGAATGTTAGTAGAGAGTTGAAACTATGGGAGAGTGAAGTGTCCTTCATTGCAGTAGACCGTCACTAAAGCAGTATCTTAATGACACAGCAAAGTTGAAAAGATGACTGAGTCCATTGGAACCCGGTAGCTAATACATTTAAATAAGTAAAAATAAAAACAAAATTTTGCATGGTGCATTCAAGACTTCATCATATGACAAATATCAGTGTCCCAGTATTTTATAGATACCATTATACTGTGATAGTTCCTCAAATATTAGTTATGTAAAACAACATTTCTTGCATGCTTGAATGGGCATTGAAAAGTAGTAACTAGAAACAATTTTGACTTTTTCCAAAAAGTCAACTCAGCCCTGTTTAACTCAGGGATGGCAAACTAAAGGCCCAGGGGGGAAGATCCAGGCCACTGGGTGCTTAGATCTGGCCCACGGGGCCGCCCTGGATACAGCAAAGGACAGGCCCACAGTGCCTCTGCCAGCAAAAACGGAGCTCCGCATGCCGCTCTCCTGAATTCTGTTTTCGCTGGGAAAGGGTTGCAGGAGGCCGTCGCAGCCAAAAATGGAGATCAGGACCCTATTTTCTCTGGCAGAGCATTTGGGCCACTACAGGCACTCCAGACATGAGTGATTGTGAGCTGGCCACGCCCACCCTGGCCAGGCCTACTCCCCCCGCCATGTCAAACACAACCCTGATGCAGCCCTCAATGAAATCAAGTTTGAGAGCCCTGGTTTAACTAATCATCATTTTTATTTTAAAATAGACATTAAGTACAATAAACTACAGAAGTTATTATATTTCATGAGCTGTAAAAAATGGTGAAAATGTACAATAGCTGAGGCTGAAGAATAAACAGACCTAATGTTAAATATAGGATTCAGCATACCATTTTTTAAAAAAGGTTATCATAAATAGCAACTATTAGGGAATCCAGATTAAGATCTTGATACGTGGGGGGACATAAAACATTTATATTTATGTTCTAATAAAAATGCTTCTCTAAGCAGCCTCTTTGTAATGGGGAGAAAGATTTAATTGGTGATGGAATCTATCTTTGGAGTGGTATATATATTTCTCCTTCTTTTTCTTAAACTCTCAAAACAAATAGATTACAAAAGTTTCATGTATGAGATTTATGTCATTTCTACTCCCTGGCCAGAGGGAGAATTTATGTCATGTTGAACCTTATACATAACATCACGTCATATGTAACACCTATATTTCTCTGGTCTGAAAGCTTAAGAAAAGGAAGATGGACTCTAATTATTCTAAATGTAGTTATTATATATGCCTTCCTATAACATTTTGCTAAGTATCAGAACTTGGATAGTTTCTAAGCCTAATAAACATTATTATAGTCAACTGCAAGAGCCAATGAGTTACATCTCCAGTAGAGGGTTTGAACCTCATAGAAAGGATCTCTGGCTACTTGTGTCTGAGGAATCCCAAATAAGATGAAACCTATCATGTACTTCCTTCTAGTGATCTAGGGGGGGGGGTGGAAATACCATACATGAAACACATAATGTAAAAAAAAAAAATTGGTGCCAGACAAGTCTCATGTTCTTCATCAATCACCAGTCAGGACGTTGGTTGGGACCATGTCAATATGTTTCCAATCCAAGTATCCCATCTTATGGGAGGTAGAAAGTGTGCCTTTTCCATGGAAGCTCATGTCCTGTAGAACACTCTTCTCCCTGAAGTTCAGCAGGCCTCTAGCATTCCATAAAACACTTGAATAAATTTGAATTGTAGCTTAATTATTTTATGAACAATTTGTAATGGATCTATTGC
The DNA here is from genome assembly GCF_051295495.1 of Thamnophis sirtalis. Classification (NCBI taxonomy): domain Eukaryota; kingdom Metazoa; phylum Chordata; class Lepidosauria; order Squamata; family Natricidae; genus Thamnophis; species Thamnophis sirtalis. Next base: position 38,461,623 of record NW_028261385.1, on the reverse strand, counting down.
CTCCTTTTCCATTGGCTTTCTTAATTTGGTGAATGTGAATTTTATTTTTTCCAGTTTCATTCTCTGGAAATGTGTATTAACTTTCAACCAACAGCATATTTTAGTCATGGCAATTATCATGAAAAAACCTCTAAACTTGGCTTGGTAGGATCCTGTAATAAAGTTTTTATAGGTCATAAATAATTAAGTGTTGCAAGTTTAGAATTCAACTAGTATTGCTCTGCTGCTGGAACTCTCAAATAGAAATAAAGTCATTCCAGATGCATTCAAAGTACTTGAGCTTCTTGCTTTAATTTCATTATAAATGCAATTAAATCCTGATCAAAGATTGTACTTTGCCAAGCAGAGACCTAAGGTAATAGTTCAATATTTCAATATGATTTGTTATAAGTGATTTGCTGAAGCTAGACATGCAAAGAAAACTTCTTTAATATTTTATTCTCTAATGTTAAGTTTTACTTTTGCTTTCAAAAGTAAACAGTGCTACCTGTTTAGTCTCAACGCAGATCAAACTATTTTGCAAAGCTGGAATGATCTTTGTGTTAGTGGTTAGTGACAGTGTGAAAATGCATGCTAAATGATGCTGCAGAATACAGCATGCTTTGTATAATACAAACAAACTTTCTTTTCAAATTCTACATTTTAAAAAGCAAGTTTGGTAGAATTAATAAAAGAAGCTTATGTTCTATCAAATGTTAACAGTATTTATTGTGTCTGTGCAATGAAGTATCAAGATAAAGGCTTTAAATCAGCACCAGAAAATCCTGTTAATAAGAGGAAAATTATTAACAAAATTCTTGTTAATAAGGAAGACAAAAAGGAAAATATACACTAAAACTATATACAATAGAATGAATCTTCCTTCATGGATTCTGATCTCAGAATTGAGAATGAACAATTAATCAGTGGAACAGCTTGCCTCCAGAAGTTGTGAATGTCCCAACACTGCAAGTCTTTAAGATGTTGGATAGCCATCTGTCTGAAACGGTATAGGGTTTCCTGCCTAGGCAGGGGGTTGGACTAGAAGACCTCCAAGATCCCTTCCAACTCTGCTATTGTATTGTATTGTAATTCTGTGGCTCTCCAATGTAAGTTTTCTAGCCTTGGTTTAATAATTAATTCAATTTTTCTCTGCATTTGTTTGGCTTATAACTAAGGCCCAATTATAAAATAGTCTTGGGACAAGTATTGATTTATGCTTTGTACTGGCTGGCTTCCATTATTTTCTATTACCTATTAGAGAAGCAGGAATCAAGAACTAGACAGCTAAGTAGGAATTTATCCTAATGTTTATTCTGTCTTGCAAATGTTGGAATATGTGGCATATTCGTGTTGTAATTGTTTATCAGAATGTATACAGCAGGACATCTAATGTATAATCAGCTACATTTCTCCATGCCACATTTCCAGTTCAAGTTCTGAAGCCCATTCACTACATTTTAGGAAACAACATGCTTGCATGAAAAAGTGTCTACAACAGTGTCCCCAGGTGAGTTCATTCTTGCTCTTACCCCTTCCACAGCTGCTGTTACTTACAAAGCCCTTAACAACAGTGGTCTGTATAGAATTTACATTCTTGCACATATCATTTAATATTTGGCATCCCTGAGTCAAATTTCTTCCCTATTTAGTCTAATAGATGTAAAACATGATGTAGACATTTACTCATAAAAGGTGACTGAAACCAGCTGTGCATTCGCAGACTATTGGATAAAGCCACATATTTAAAATTCATTCTACCTCTTATAATGGGAATTTCACACATGTTATGGTAACAAACACATACAAGCTTGCTCTTCATGTAACTTATTGTAAGAAGCCAAAACCAAACCGGCTTCTTTAACAGGTCTAAAAGCACCTGTATACAGCAAAAGTCAAAATATTAAATTGCTCACATGGGTGAAATAACTATATAATTATAACTGTACAGTCTGAAATGTATTAGAAAAAGCATAGGATAAAAATACTGTAAACTACAGTGTTTGTTGAAAAGTATTACAAAATACAACAAAAATGTAGCACATTCTGGGAGAGTTCAAGAAAAAGTAATAATTCAATAATTCAACAAAAACAAATTAGGGCAAGAATATTTTTTTTAAGTAAAGGCCAGTACCTACAGTTCACTAAAAGAGAAATTCATATTTTATAAACAGCTGTCACTACAACCTTGCATATTATATCTGTTTGTAATAAATGTTATACTTTAGGCCAAGCTGAAAGCAAATGTATTTTATCCATTTTTTTTTTCATCAATACCAAAAAATGTCCTATTTTGTTGACTTTTTAAAAATAAATTAAGGCACTGAAAGAAAATGCCAAAACGTTCAAGTCCATTGAAAGATTATGTTCCAAAATTGATAATGTAAAAACCAATAGTTCCCAGCCTAAATAGAACCATTATATTGACATATCTCAGTCACCCAAGGTCATTAGGCATACGTTTCTCAAAAATATTCTGAGAGTGTCTATAGAGTTGAAATCCTGGAACCTAGTTATATAAAGGTCTATATTCTTTGTTTTTTTGGTAAGCATTCGACTGTTGTAGTTGGATTTCATTGGTTGCAATAAAGATTATAAAAATAATTAACTCATTTCTGAGAAATATAAGAGCTGAATTAATGTGACTGGAGATCTGTTACTTATTGCCTTATTCAGATATGAAATCTGGCAGGTTAATTGCTCCCTTCTACTCCTATTACTACAAGAAGAAAGCTGTTATCTAGAGACAGATCCTCTGGCAACCCCACTGCCAATCAAGTCACCAATACCCTTCTTCAGAATCAGAACCAAGTAGTAACCCAAATTGACCAGTTAGTCTAGATCAGGGGTGTCAAACTCAAGGCCTGGGGTTTAATCTGGCTCATGAGGTGCTTAGATCTAGTATGCAGAGCCACCCTGGAAACAGCAAGAGACCAGCCCATGGTGCTTTTGCCAGTAAAAATGGAATTTGGGAGAAGTGCATGTTGCCCTCCTGAACTGCGTGTTGCCTCAAGAGATGAACTGGGATGAAAGAAGCTTCATTGGCCAGTTCAGATAGAAACTATCAGATTAAGTGTCAGAAGAATTCTTTCATCAAGATACTTGAGAGAGTATAAAAGTGTTAACCTAAGTCTCTTTAGGTGTTACTCTCTAAATCAGATGGCATCCTCAGACACATATTTTAAATCTAATTTCCTCAATCAAGGTTGACGGTGTCCAATGTCGGTAAAATGAGGACCCAGATTGTTGGGGCCATATGCTGACTCGGTAAACTGCTTAGAGAGGGCTGTAAAGCACTGTGAAGTGGTATATAATCTAAGTGCTATTGCTATTTATATTTTACGTCATACATGCTAATTTAGAAGAAAAATTATACCAGAAAACAATGAATTCTTAATGAATATGGTTGTTACCGAATTTTTACCTGCTTGCACTAATTTTAAAAAATATATTCAAAATATAGACCAAGGGAATTTCTGAATTTTGATCCATGGAATTAATCAGATAACGTTAATAATTAACTGGGGTAAAATGTATTTTCAGGTTTTATTCCTCTTGGTTGTGCTGAAATTAATCATGTTCAATGAATTATATGGATATTATGTTTAAAAACAAGTCTACAAAAACTATGTTTTTTTTAATTTACATAGTGACAATGTGCATGTCTTTAAAGCCTTGAAAATGGAACAAAACAGAGACATATAATTCAAGACAATTAATTTTTGTTGGCAGAAGTATAATTATCATAGCACTATAAGCATATGAGTTCAGCAATCTGAGTAATGGGGAATATTTCCAAATTGCTGTAACATTGTAAAGACTGTTCGTATCATTGCAAAAGTCTGAATCTATATTGTTTTTATGGAGAATCTGGCCTAGAAATTAATAACTAAGACCTTCTGCCTAAATTCAAAAGTCATAATATAAAATCACATAATGGGAGCCTATCAGGTTTAATCACAGATATCATCAAAGTAATCAATTGAAGAATACACAGGAAAAACAAAATTAACAAGATATATCCAGAATAGAATTTAACCAGGATTGATTGAATAGTCTTTTAATCTGTTTTTCAATCTCTAACCCCTTGTCCCCAGTTCCTTCAGCTAAATATTCCACTCATGTAAGTTTCCAGAAAGGGACATGGTGGCTCAGTGGCTCAGTGGCTAAGGCGCTGAGGTTGTTGATCAGAAAGGTCGGGCAGGTCAGTGGTTCGAATCCCTAGCACTGCGTAATGGAGTGAGCTCCCATTACCCGAATCAGCTTCTGCCAAACTAGCAGTTTGAAAGCACATAAAAATGCAAGTGGAAAAATAAGTACCACCTTTGGTGGGAAGGTAACAGCGTTCTGTGCACCTTCAGCGTTTAGTCATGCTGGCCACATGACCACGGAGATGTCTTTGGACGGCGCTGGCTCTTCGGCTTTGAAACAGAGATGAGCACCACCCCCTAGAGTTGGGAACGACTAGCACATATGTGCGAGAGAAACCTTTACCTAAGTTGGCAGATAGCCCTTTTCATATCTCCACTTTAATCTGGATCTGACATAGCATTAAGATTTTTATACTTCCTTTTGCCTTTTAAGATTTGTACTTCAATCACATCCACACATCCTGTTCAACAGAAAGCATATAAGACAATGCAAAGTCAAAGCCAAAGCAAAATGTGGTTTCTGCCCAGGCATGCCAGAATATGTAACTTTGCATTAGTTACAATGCAGCTTTGCATATTCCTAGAAATATGTCCAGACTTATAATTGATTTCCCCTTGCCGGACATGCTTTGATCATGCTCAGAATACTTGCACTGGGCATGTCCAAACAGAAGTCTTTCTACTCCCACCCCCTTCTGCTACAATTTGTACTGGACAGAAATTGCTTTTATGGTTTTCAAGCAAAAAACAAACCCTACTCCATTTTCTTGCATACAGAGAACTTTAACTGACACCATCACATGTAACATTTCCGTGGATTATGATATTAAACTATATTTTAATAGTGCTACATATTTTCCAGTTCATTTTTTCCAGTTCTCCTTTTTTATTTCTTGTTAATTTCCTCACCTCATCTAGGAGCACTCATTTTTTAGAAGGGATTTATGGAGAGACTTGTTAACATAGCAATAACCACATCTTTCACTCTGCTACTGGCTGTCAACACCTGTCCTGAACTGGTGCTTGGTGGTTCAAACTCAGCTGCCATTCAATACAGAATAATCTCTACAAAAACATAGGTGGGATTTTGCCATTTTCCAGAGAGGTAAAAATCTTTTGGTACTTCTCATTAGGGATGGAGCCATAAAACCCAAGACCTTTATTGCCTTCAGGTCTTAATTACCTATATTTTAAGGTAAGTAGGGAGCATTTCTAGAATAAACTACATTTTTTTTCCACAGGGCATTGAGTTTGCTCCAGAAATAAGTACAGAATGTTATGTGGCCTTGTTCAGTGAGAACTAAATTGCATCGAGTTCCATACTATACTAAAAGCAGTGACTGGTAACAATGGTGGAATGATCAAGAATAAATACAATGAACTGAAATAGAATCCTGATTTTTAAAATGTATGGGATGGGAGTGGGTAATTTCCAAGGTCTGGAGTTTGTTCTTGATGGGATTGTGAACCCGCGAAAGAAGACATGTATATTCTGAGAATTCCTAGATATATTGCTGTTATTAGTCTTTGTGGCCAATAATGTTTATTACCAGCTTTGGTATTTTCTTCTTTTGCATTTGTTTCCTTTTCACCTCCATCTTATTATGTTTCTTTTATAATTATTTTAATTTATTGATCTTTATTGCATAGTTTATGTCCTGTAATCTGCAAAATACCTTTGTAGCAGGCTTACTCCAGAAACAAACTTCACTGCAAAATATCTTATAAATATATTATTCTTGCTAAATTTTAAAAGAATATTTCATTACCATCTCATTTTGTCCACTTTCACCAATGATTCAGAAATACATTCCGAATGCACTATGCCTTAACTTCTGGATGAGTCATAACTGACTGAAGATTTATTTGAACACTGGATATAATGACCACTGTGAAGAATGAAGGACCTGTGAGTAGACCAGTTCTTTGGAATCTCTGGAAAAGAGGGAGAATGGAAGCCCACCCAGGAGTGCTGTGAATGTAAGTTAAGGGATCATAAAACAGGACTCCAGCTTGGGTTTAAGTGCCAAGGGCTTAAACGTCTCTCAGCAGTGGCAGTACTTTAATATGGACACTAAGCAGCTAAAGTCACTTTCTAATCACATTTAAAAAATGTTCAATTTAACAACTTTGTGGATATTAGAGACTATTCAAATGACAAGCTTGAATTTTCCTTTCTTCTTTGAATTTGAGAAATTTTAAATGGACACTTAAAAATTTAAAACAATATGCAATGGGCAAAAAAGCCCCAAAATATGATTTATAAAACTTTTAAATGGATTAAGAGATTAAAGAAATTTGGAATATTGGTTATCTGAAATTTTTGATTTGATTTGATTTTAAAATGAAGTATATAATCAAGAAATATACCTGCGAAAAATGACTGAAACAGAACTAAACCCAATTTAGGAAACAAGGCTTGATGAAAGTCTCAAAGACCAATCAGGAAAAGGATCTAAATATAGGAAACCTTGATCATGCCTCCTTATGGGATTTACAGTTTTGGCTGGTGAAAGCTTTCACATCTCCTCTTGAATACCAAAGATTGATGAAAAATCAAGTCATGTGATGACCTTGAAATAAGTTAAAGGTCATGATTGTGAAGAACTGGAAGAAGGGATGTCAAATTGATCAGGGTTAAACTATTTGTATGATATTTCTGATAACTTCTCGTGAACATTTAGCTGTTTGCACCAGGACTGAAAATCCAATTTGTGCATTGCACATAATGAAAGTTAGGAAGTTTTTTTAAAATTTGTAATTTTAAAAGAGTGTGGAATAGTATTCAATATGATGAAGTTGGAAGCCACTTATTTATTATTCTTTCTTTTCTTTGCTCTTCTAATTTTTTCTCTTTTTTTCTTTTCTCTGTACTTTCTAAACTTTAACTTTTTCTTCTAATTTAATTTGCATTAATTTTACTGTATTTACTAAAACCCTCAATAATTATTAGTAAAAAAACTGAATGTACCAACCCTTGTTTCAGATGCCTTCTTCATGTAAAGATTCTAACAATCTTTTTGAAATCATTCCAATGAACCATCCCAATGAAATTCATTGGAAGCCTCCAATTAATGGCAGCATTTTGATGGGTGCAATAAACCTATTTTTCTTTTTCTAAAATATTTCAAGCCACGCTAAATAAAAGGAACTGCCTTCATCCATTCTAATCTGCCCCTCTGCCATATTCTCTGAGGCTTTCAGACCCTAAAAACAGATTTTAAAAAGTGGAATCCCAGTTGCAAAAGTGACTGATACAGAACATGGATCTGACTGCTCTTTGCCCAATTCATGCCATCCATCCCTGTCCTAGCCTTGGAATTTGAATGGCCAGTCTTTTTTGCAAATCTGAGTGCCACACCAGATTGCACTAAAGATGACAGTCCCTATTGATGGTAGGCCTAAAAACCAGAGATTATGGTGTCATGCAACACCAGGCAATATATGAGTCATTCAGCCCCTTTGAAAGCCTCTCACATCTGGCTGGCAGTGAATGGGGGCACTGTGAAACCATTTTCTCTTGTCGTACCTGGTTCCTCGTGTTTCAATTACAAGTTTTCAATGAAGGAGTTAGGGGAGTCTGGGGAATTATGGCTATAGTTCACACAAGCTGTTAAACAAAGGCAGCCCTGTTCCTCATTAGGCTCCTGCACTTAATTAGGAAGTGGGCTTGTTGATGGCTAGCTGCTTTGAAAGAATCAGTCGTTTGCAGCAGAACAGTTTAGCAGTGAGTTTATTTCAGTGAAATCTTACCCAATGGCCAGCAGAGAGATGTCTTTGTATTACCTAATTCCTTATAGTCATTGGCTTGACAAGTAAAGATGAGGAAGAGCTTAGACTGTTTTCTTTTACAGTCAGAACTGACAAGGGAGCTGCGTTAGAAAGGGAAACATATCACTGCATCAGATGGTTAATTGTTTTAGGAACACTACATTGCAGCATAAATGCTTCCAGATATCACCATGGTGCCAATTTCATTACTTTTGGCTTAGCGTTCAAGGTCAAATCACTTATATGTCTGAGAGTTTATCACATTATGTTTGGAAAGTGTTGATTTTACTGGTTTCTAAGATAAAGTAATGTTTTCAGTCCAGATAGACTGAAGAATGTCTCTTTTGGAAGAATGATTATCAGCAAGAGTGAGAATGGGATGGAATAGGATCAGTTTATGCTAAAAGATGTTTCCCTACAGAGAAAATCCTTCTTGTAATTACATTCCTCCCAAAATGCTTTTTAAAACCCTTCCCAATTATAATACACCTCAGACATTAAACTGTTCAAGCTGTCCATAGGCACTTTCACTAAGAGTAATTAAGGATTTCCTTTCTCAATACATGTTAGTGTGCCCTACTGTATTAGTAAACCTATCACTCAAGTTTAACATTAGGCATTTCAAATGTGTGGATCCAATTCACTTTGGATTACATTAGCATATTCCTGGATCAGGAGTTCCTGTGTTCAGTCACTCAAGCCCTGGTAATCTCATGCTTGAATTACTGTGATGTGTTCGACATGGGGCTACCCTTGAAAAATCTATGGGAGCTTGAACTGGTGCAGAATGCAGCTGCATAGACAGTTCTTAGGCAATCTCAGGGTTCCCGTGTTACGTTGTTGTTTCATGAACTACTTTGGCTGCCAGTTTGCTTCTATGTCCAATTCAATGTGTTGGTTATCACCTTTAAAGTCCTTCATGACATGGGTTAGGCTAATTGGGAACTAGCTCATCCCTATGGAATTTGCCCACCCCATCCTGTCAGCAGAAAAGGGCATGCTACAATCCCTGTTGGTTAAGGAATTCCAGCTATCCAAGTCCCGAAGAAGAGCCATTTCAGCCATCGCTCCTGTCTCTGGAATACCTTGTGCTCCCAAGTCAGATCCACTCCTGTCCCATTGACCTTCTGAATATCCTGAAGACATGACTATGACAACATTAACACCAGAGGTATCTGTAATTGGCCAACCAACTGCACTCACCTTAATGGATGAAGCTGTATCTATATGGACCTTAATGGATGAAGCTGCATCTATATGGAGAGAAATATGCAGTGAGGTACTCCAAAATTGGAGGTCCTAGGCCCAGTACTCTTTGTTGTCTGCATCAATGATTTAGACATGGGGACAGAAGTGGAACTCATCAGATGACATCAAGCTGGCAGGAATAGCCCAAACTCCAGAAAATAGGCTAAAGATACAGAAGGATCTTGACATACTTGAACACTGAGCCTTACCTAACAAAATAAAATTCAATAGTGAGAAAAATAAAGTTCTACAATTAGGTCTCTAGACTAGCCAAACCCAAATCATGCAACTGTTCTTCACATGGTTTTGTCTCCAGGCCCTTAATTGTCTTAGTTGCTCTTCTTTACATTTTTTCCAAAATCTCAACATCTTTTTTTGTAATGTGGCGACCAAATCTGAATGCAGTATTACAGGTGTAATTAAGGATTTATAAAGCAATAACTATACGTTATACGCTATGCATTAGCTTTTTCGGCTGTTGCTGAAATTATCAAATTATTACATTCCCTTAAGGGATGTTCGTATGGTCTCCAGACTATCTAAAACTCCTTCATAAGAAAGAAAGAGAGAGAAAGAAAGAAAGAGATTTTATTTTTCATTCCTTGTGTAAGTAATATAAGTAATCTTTATATTTTAATGTAATCACTATATTCAGTTTTGCATTTAATTTTTTTTATTCAAGAAATGCATCGCTTTTGTATACAGTATTTATATGTAACCAATGGAATCACATGAGCAGCAGAAATATATTCAATAATACAGGAGATTCTATTTCTATCTTTCAACCTGCATACCTCCAAATCTTCTCTAGACAGGGTTAAGTTATTCCTTGTAGCAAAGTGTGAAGTGTATGTGGGCTGGAAAGAGTGGAGGGCACAAAGGGAGTTTGATATGCAATCTTGGGTGTGTCCAAATATATTTTTCTTGCTGCACTAGCATTAAGAATAAATTAATAATTGATGGCAACAGCCAGAAGCTTCAGACCTTTTGCTAATTCACTGCATCACTAACCATTTGGCCTGCCTGCAATAGAAACATGAAAAAGAACATCAATGTGAGAAGAGAGAAAGTTGATATAGCACAATGAGAAGAGGAAAACAGCTCTTGAGTTTTCTTTGGTAGGCTGAACATGAAATGAATCATTTGTCTTTGGAAGCAAAATTGGCAGGATTTAAATTTGAGAGTTCACACTGTTATAAGTTAATAGTTTTGTGCCACATCCAGTTTCTCAGCTATAAAATATATCTAATATCCAACTGTACATTAATTATTATAGTGGTGTCAGTTTACAATTATCAAATATTGGGAGGATGATGTGCTATATACTTTATTCTGTGATATTGTTTCAGGACATAGTGGAGCTATAGTAAAATGATCAACTATTAAAAAAGCAATGATAGTAACACAGAATTCTGAATGTTTTCTATTTCTTCCCATAGTAATGTCCACAATTTACTCTGCATGTAATAATGTCTTGAACAGAGCTGGTATTGAGTAGTTTGGAGAAATGGTAAATACCACCTCTGACTGGCCCCGCCCCATCTATTCTCTGCCTGCTGAGTCCCAGATGATTGGCTGGATCTTCTTCTGTTGCCCTGCACAGGAGAATGGAGCTGGAAAGCAGGTTAGTGGGGTGAGGAAGGAATGGGAATTCTACAGTATCCTTCCCCCAGGAGTAGAGAGAAAATGGAAATTTTACAATAACCTTTCCCTGGAATGGGAAGGGAATGGAGATTTTACAGTATCCTTCCCCTGTCACACCCACCGAGCCATACCCACAAAACTGGTAGTAAAAAAAAATAGAATTCCACCACTGGTTTTGAATATATGTACACAAAGGTTCTGCTTCAGATTTATATAGCTTAGTTTTATTATCATTAGGTGTAGTCTTTGAGTTTTTACAAACAGAAATATTAAGCACACACACACAATTTTCCAAGCTCAGAATCTTACAAAAAGCATTATCATTACATTACAAAATGTATTATCATTCATTTAATCAATTAATTTATATAGCTGCCCTTCTCATGTTTACACTAGATGGCTTACAATTAAACAGATAAAATACCTAAAATACACAAAATGAGACCTATAGCAGTCAGATATTATCCAACCAACTATCTACATCACAGTAGTCTCAGGCTTGGAAAGTTTAATCACATTGGTAGTTTAATCATGCTATCTGATTTACATGAATATGTACAAAACTGCAGTTTAAAAGTACATTATGCATAGGGTGTATATGAATGATTTCATTTCTAATAGAGCAACAGCTGACAATTTGATGCTTTTCAGCATATGGCAGACTTCCTATCCCATCAGACTTATTGTTTTACAAAAAAATATTTTGATTTCAGTAAATGGAAAGGAAATATGCTCAAAACAAAATCTCATCCAACATCATCTTTATTTACAAGAAAATTTGTAGGCATCACACATCTGACTATACACTGTGGTAGTCATTTCCTAAATAGACAAATACCCTGGCTAGGGTAACTAGATATCCAGGAGTATATCAAGAAATCTAGATATATTTTTTAAAAAAGTTTGCCATGTCCATCCTAATGCTCTGGCAGACTTATATTTTATCCACCATTTTTGTCTGGTATATTTTCCATTTGTTTCCTATAGGTTACCATCTTTGCACTGCAAATGCCTGGATGACCTCTAGATGACATCATAGAATTAGAGATGTCTGCATTTCACTGCTTTCATCTACCAATTATTTTTATTTTGCTACCCAAGTATTATTTATTTTGTCATACTAACATGGTGATCCATCTCACAGACAAATGACTCCAGGCAGCTTACATCAAAGCTAAAAACAACAAATACAAAAAAAATTAATATTATAGTGAGACCCAGTTTGATCTAGTGGCTAAGGCACCGGCTAGAAATGAAAAGTCAGTGAGCTCTAGTCCCACCTTAAGTATGAAAGGCAATTGGGTGACTCTCTTTCTCAGCCCACAGTGTCAATTTTGGGTGACAAGCTGGTCAGTCAATTCCTGTTACAAACTATGCATCAATACTCAGTTGATCAGAAGAAAGCAAACCATGCACTTGTGAGGGGGAAAGCTAGGAAGGTAAAATATTATTTAAAAGTTTAAAATTATAAAAAAAACACAAAATGAAAAAATAACAAATATACATTGGGCAACATACAGGTGTTAATTACACCAGAGCCATCTTAATATTTCACCAGTCCACTGGGATGCCCAGGCTTGGTGACCACTCAATTTTTCATGGACTTCCATGAAGTTAAAAGGGATGAAGCCAGCCTCACTTTGGGAAAAAGAATCATCCATAAAGCAGGGATCATAGCAGAAAAAGTGTGTTGCCTAGGATTTACCAACTGAACCTCCCTAGCTGATTACCCTTCCAACATCTAAATGGTTCTCCAAAGGAGTCTGGGTAGGAAGCAAGTCGGTGGTGGGCTCCAAATAATTTAACAACCGGTTCACCTAGTGACTGGTTGGGTGGGAGTGGCTTGTGGGGTTATGTGACTGAGTGGGTGTGGCCAACTTGATGTCACTCACAGCAAGGTGGGGCGGCGCAAGGGGACCAATGCTGCAGAGATAGGGTGATTTCCTATGGACTATTCTGAGCCCCTTTCCCCCACTTGGGCTGACAAAATAAAAGCCCATTTAAAAATTGTGACTGCCTGCTGAGCCTGCCTGGTGCATACTGGCAAAAGGAGGCTGGTGGGGGGGGGGAGAAAGGCGGATGGAAACATCCCATTTTCCGCCTCCATTGGGCTGTCTGCGCTGCACTCAAACTGGATGGGGAGGAGGGGGGAGAAAAAAGCCCACTTGGTCCATATGTACTCACCAGCACGACAGAAAATCTCTCTTCCAGCTTGCCAGTTTAGGCATTGCCAGTTTGCCAGTTTAGGCATTTAGGCACTTTCCCACCGCGCTTAAGACAGCGGTGGTAAGACCCCTCCTGAAGAAGCCGTCTCTGGATCCAGCTGTTCTTAATAACTATCGTCCAGTCTCCAACCTCCCCTTTGTAGGGAAGGTTGTTGAGAAGGTGGTGGCTCTCCAGCTTCAGCGTACCTTGGAGGAAGCTAACTATCTTGACCCCTTCCAGTCTGGCTTCAGACCCGGTTACAGCACAGAAACCGCTTTGGTCGCATTGACTGATGATCTCTGGAGAGCTAGGGATGGAGGCCATGCTTCCATCCTAGTTCTCCTGGACCTCTCAGCGGCTTTCGATACCATCGACCATGGTATCCTTCTGCGACGACTGCGGGAGATAGGGGTGGGCGGCACTGTCTTGCAGTGGTTCTCCTCCTATCTCTCGGACAGGTCGCAGTCGGTGTTAGTGGGGGGGCAGAGATCGTCCCTGAGGCCCCTAACTTATGGGGTGCCGCAGGGGTCGGTCCTATCCCCCCTACTATTTAACATTTACATGAAACCGCTGGGCGAGATCATCCGAAGGCACGGGATAAAATATCACCAATATGCAGACGATACACAGTTGTATCTGTCCGCCCCGTGCCAACTCAATGAAGCGGTGGACGTGATGAACCGGGGACTGGAAGCCGTTAAAGACTGGATGAGAGCAAACAAGCTGATACTCAACCCAGACAAGACCGAGTGGCTGTTGTGTTTCCCTCCCAAAAATTTGACCACCATACCATCACTCAGGCTGGGGGGACAAAATTTAAACCCCTCAGAAAGGGCCCGCAACTTGGGAGTCCTCCTGGATTCACAGCTAACTTTTGACCACCATCTCTCAGCTGTGACCAGGGGGGCATTTGCCCAGGTTCGCCTGGTGCGCCAGTTGCGGCCCTACCTGAATCGGGAGGCCCTCACAACAGTCACTCGAGCCCTTGTGATCTCTAGGCTGGAATACTGTAATGTGCTCTACATGGGGCTGCCCTTGAAGAGCATCCGAAGACTACAGCTAGTCCAGAATGCGGCCGCGCGAGTGATCGTGGGCGCACCACGGTTCGCCCACATAACACCGATCCTCCGTGAGCTGCACTGGCTACCTGTTGGTCTCCGGGTGCACTTCAAGGTCCTACTCACCACCTATAAAGCGCTCCATGGTAGTGGATCTGGCTATTTGAGAGACCGCCTTCTGCCAATTACCTCCCTGCGTCCCATCAGATCGCATAGAGTTGGCCTCCTCCGTATTCCATCCGCCAGTCAGTGCCGACTGGCGACTACTCGGAGGAGAGCCTTCTCTGTTGCGGCTCCGACACTATGGAACAATCTCCCCGTGGAGATTCGTACCCTCACCACCGTCCAGGCCTTCCGCACAGCCCTCAAGAACTGGCTAACCCGTCAGGCCTGGGGATAATCTTATTTCGCCCCTCCCGAATGCTGAGTGAATGTTGAGTTTTATTGTCTAATTTACTTTGTGCACATTTCTTTTTTCGTATTGTCCTACACTCCCCTTCCTTTTTTGATTGTAAGCCGCCCTGAGTCCCCTCAGGGAAAAGGGCGGCCTATAAATAAAAATAAAAAAAAAAAATTGGGAACTTGGGGAATAGATTATACGCCTGGAACTCCACCTGCTGCTGCTTCAAGCCCAGAGCCTGGCTGCAGCCAATCATCGGCCAATTTTCTTCCAGTTTCTTTCCTTTGTATGTGTGTGTGAATAAGTGGAAATAGTTTAGCATTCTTTACTATTATGATAAGTTGTTAATCGGAGGTAACATTTAGGTGTTAAGAAAAGTCACTCATTGCTGCAATGCTGTCTTCCATTCTTCTTTCTTAGTGTATTTTAATGGTCATCCTATCCATGGCAATCATCTTCTGAAAACTATTACAACATACCCCCAGGACTCCAAACTTGCCTACAGGCTGGTTCCTGTACTAGAGTTTCTGTGTATAATGTAATAATTTGCAAAGTATTTAAAAAGCTGAAATCAAAGCAGATTGATTTGATTGAAAGAAGGTTTTCCCTTATAAGTCCACAAGATACATTGGCTGAATTAAGTTTTAACTGGAATTATTTAAGTTACTTAAATAGATTATATGGTAGGGGTTTTTTTCCCCTGTTCATGGCATCAATAAGAATACAAAAATCAAAATGTTAGCTATGGCAAATTTGGAACAGTTGGATTTTATGAATAGGGCTCAGGACAAATGCCAAGTACTGATCAAAAGGAACAAGGCAGCAACATTGTTTAATGAAATGCTGATGGTTTGCTCCTCTTGAATTTACTATGGTTTACCAAGGAAGTCTTCGGATAAATTGACTGTGATGAGTCTGAAAGGTTAATTTTCTGATACTTCCAATATTGCCCTAATCAAAATATAGAACTTGCCGTGTCCTTCCTTATTTATTTATTTATTTATTTATTTATTTATTTATTTATTTATTTATTTATTTATTTATTTATTTATGTAAATGTCTGTAGTTCACTCAATAGCTTAAGGCTCTCAAGAGTTATAATCCATAAACTATAAAATATAAAGTCCTAAGGTAATAAAGGTAAAAAAATAAATTACAACATTAATCATAATGCAATAATTGAAAGACAAAAAGTTTTACAAGAGATGGTAAAGCACCACACAGCCAAGCAATAGCTGTTAAATCCCAAACATAACCAAGAAAAAACCTGTTGTTCACTTGAAAAGCAAATATTATTGGCACCGAAAGCAGTGCAAGATTGAGAGATGTGGGGAGACCTGGCCCATAGAATCGCCAAGAGTCGGACACAACTGAATGGATAATGCCATCTTCATTATCACCGGCACCAAGCTTTGTTCGAGAGGAATAGTCCAAAACTGAGGGGTTGCAACAAAGGAGGCACCGAAGAAGATTTTTCCTAATGCCAGAAAGACACTTTGAAAGATCAGGAAAACAGAAAGGGAAAAACAGGCGGTTCCTTTGGGGCAGGTATGATATAATCTCTAAAAAATCGGTCTAGTCAGTAGCCCTGCTGCCACATTCTAGTCAAGCTGCATCTTCAAGTCTTTCTCAAAAGACACATAAAGAAATAATCTAATTGGATTATTAGATCATGGGTGAATGAACATATTGTAGCTTTTAAGTATAAATTCCTTATGTTTATTTTATATGGGAAAGGGAGAAAATGATTTTGGAAGAGAGTCTATAATTCTACCGAGGCAGTAGGTTCCCATGAACAGTTCAATACAGAAGGAATAGTCAGCCAAAAAAATAGCCTTAAATAGCCAAATGTTCTCCCAACCACCAAGACTATTTGGGCGTCAAGTGAAGGAAATAAATCTGGGTCTCTGTTTTGCAAAATTGTTTTAAGAATTTGAGAGAAGATTAAGAATATTTCCTAGAGTGTAGATATCAGTTTCTGTACAGCCAGCATAGTCCATGATCAGGACTGATGTAGTTATAGTTTGAAACATCTGAGACAAGGCTACCATACAGAGGTGGTATTTAGCCAGTTCTGACAGGTTCTGGAAAAACAGTAGTGGAAATTTTGAGTAGTTCAGAGAACCAGCAAATAGGCTGGCCCCACCCCCGCTACCTCCCAGCCTCCCAGCTTATCTTCTTTTGTTGCTCTGAACAGGAGAACGGAACTGGGAACCAGGTTAGTGGGGTGGGAAGGAAATGGGGATTTTGCAGTATACTTCCCCTGCCACGCCCACAAAGCCACACCATACCCACAAAGCCACACCCACAAAACAGGTAGTAAAATAATTTGAATCCCACCACTGCTACATATACAAATGACATACACATTATCCAAATTTAAATGATTTCAAATCATTCATACCATTACCTTTGCAACAGAGTAGAATATTTGCAAGATTGGGAAAATGCCAAAATTCCCCAAATTTGAAAATAAAAAAAACCCAGTTTCAGACAAAAAAGCAAAGACCAAGCTAAATAATGTCATTGCATACAGAATATTGGTAGACTGTTGGAAGAGGAAATTGAAAACTGGGCAATAGAGGGGAACATGGCAAGAGAATGGAGGATGGCTGAGCAACTTGAACAGGCACTCTCCATTTTGAACTATATTAGTGCAATTCCCACTTGTTTTCACATATTTCACAGGAGCAGAAATCTAAAATGGTCCACAAGGGCTCTTTTGACAGCTAGCCTCTGTCAGTTCCATCACTTTAATGAGTAAATCTGATTTTGTTTTCATTCACCTTTATGATTCTTTACTTTTACTTGAGTGCTTTACAGGTTATATGTGAGAAAGATCCTCTCACGGCAACAAAACAGGTAAGATTGTGGCCTCAGTTGTTTATAGTTTCAGTAACTGGATTTACAAATGCAGCAGATGCGAATGAATACTTCAGAATCTTGTTAAGCAATGGTGTAATTAGCTTGAGTTTATCCTTGCTGTGACACTAACCATGGTCCAATGCCTTAGCATTCATCAGGGGATCTGTCCAGTGTTGCATGGTTTTTGGCACTGATCAATTTCATCATGTTGTGAACCACAGCTTGAATGGGAAATCTGATCTTCTTTCACTGAACAAACAGCATCATCGTCCTCATCAGATTTGTTTAAGAGTTTTCAGTCATGTGAGATGGAGACTTGGACTTTTGCCATTGGACCTCACATGGTGCTGCCTAGATGAGAATGGCACACGCGTCACTCTCTGAGTAAGCTTCCAGTGATGCCAGTTTATCTACCCCAGTAAATCAATATGCCATACTAGCCTCAGGCTCTTTTTTCCAAGCTGAGACTTAATAACTTTGGCTAAAATTCAAATAATCTCCTGAAAATGTATTCAGGTGTTATAGAGCAGAAAAATCCTAGCAATACAAGTTATTAAAAAGGAGAGATTAGGTATTTAAAATAGCATGCTAATATGATTATTGTGGTAATTATGATGACATACATGGATATATTGAGTTAGGACTGAGAAGAATCAGTCTCAAATCCTTTGATCTTGAATCTGAAGTTAACTTTCATCTTAACTCCTAAAAGGCTATTTGTGAGTACAAAATTGGGTGCACAATTTTGAATGAACCACAATAGTTGCCTTTAATGTTTGACATATGTGAATGATACAATATAGTCTGTTTCATCAAATGATTTATTTAAAGTCTCTTTCATGAACAGTTTGTTATTCTAATTTAATATTCTTTCTTTAAAAGTTACAACTGAAACTCATCTAAGAAACTTCTCTCTCTTTTTTTGCGAGATTTTCTATATTATTAAATAGATGGGAATTTAGTAAGGCAAAAGGCGAGATGTTAATTGCATATGCTGTGTGTTTGATTGGGGATAATGAGGGCTTTCTCTAATATTGAGTTCCCCCATTCAGAACTTGAGATCTGGCAACCGGAGATATCAGAGATGTGATTAAAGCAATGGCATGAAAATAAGGGGGTGGAATTTACAAGGGGAGTGGGGACATGAACTGACATGTTTCACAGCAAAATAATTTGGACCTACTGTAAATTTTAGGCCAGTTACCATAATAATATAGTCAATTGTACTTCTTTACTAATAATGTGGAATTTACTTTTCAAGGAGGTCAATGGAGCATAGGATGATACAATTTTTAAAAGAATGAATACATTTAAATTTTATTCTTTTAATATAATTTAATTTCATTTTTAATTTATCCATGCCCTGAAGTTTGCTAGCAGTGCCAATATGTTAATGAGTTAACATAAGAGCAAGACCCAAATTTATTTCCTTAAAAAAAAAATGTAACTCTACTCTCAAAGGCAGTTTCAGGGAGACAGAAAGAAATCTGGCTCTTCAAAAAAAGCAATCATTGTGTTTCAGATTCTCCTTTGTTCTGGATTATAGTAAATAGTTTCAGATGGAAATATCTAGTTTCTAAAATTAATGGTTAGATCCATATTGATAAGTCTGCATAAGTTTTTTTTAATGCTAAGTTTCCTATTTCCATCTATACTGTAGCTTGCTTTAGGACAAATTTGCATGGCAAGATAGTAGTATACACCTAACAGCTGAAACAGCTGTTTTGTCTACTCTGAGACCATATCTAATGATGTCATTATTGAACATATACAACTGTACAGAAGTGAGCCTGATTTGCTTTTAGAATAATGCAATCCAGAAGTGGGCTAAAAGTAATTAAGACAGGGCTGGTAGCCATCTTGGGCCCTACATACAAAAATCCTCTAACTCAACCTTCAGTGGTTTAAAACAAACCTAGTTAAGGACCAGCACAGAAGCATGGAATAATCCAGCATTGCCTGAAGTAGCTTGATGTGTGGTGTGGGGAGAAGCAAGGGTATAGGGCAGAGGTGGTATTTAGCAGGTTCTGACCAGTTCTGGAGAACCGGTAGTGGAAATTTTGAGTAGTTCGGTGAACGTGTAAATACCACCTCTAACTGGCCCTGCCCCCATCTATCTGCCTCCTGAGTCCCAGCTGATCAGGAGGGAATGGAGCTTTTGCAGTAACCTTCCCCTGGAGTGGGGAGGGAATGGAAATTTTACAGTATCCTTCCCCCGCCACGCCCATCAAGCCACGCCCACAGAACTGGTAGTAAAAAAATTGAATCCCACCACTGGCATAGAGGCCACTTCAATCAATAGAAACTATAGTGATTGCAACAAAGAGATACTAAAATCTCCAAGTCTTTGCTGACAGCTAGGAGTTGTTCAGAGGATTTATTTTTTAGTTCAGGTCTGCTCTAATTTATGACACAAAATTGCTGGTGTCACATTATCCCACAAGAGAAAACCCAGAACTGCCACTGCTTCTGTTCCCTTCTAAAAGTCCCTTCTAGGACTGCAAATTTGAGGTTCCAAATCAGGTTTGCTCCCTCAAATGAAATTATTAGCTCTTTAATAGAAGACTGTGTTGGCACGGGGACACCAGTTAAAATGCTTCACCTGATGTAATGGTATGTAGGAATGATCTTGGGCAATAGGAGGAAGAGCCCTCTAGACATCTATTATGCAAAAAATATATCAGCTCCCAGAAGGGCAAGTGGTGTGGGAAGCACCTCAGAAGAGATCCTCCCTAGTTTGGGGGGAAATGAAAATAAAGGAGGTGAGAAATGCTTGCAAACAAGATTCTGTTGCTGTAACCCTATAATAACAATGGTCTCACTATTCATAGTTTCTGCTTCTTGGTCTGGACCAGGGGTGGGCTGCTACGGGTTTGCCCAGGTCCGGGAGAACCCATAGCTAACATTATGGCCAGTTTGGAGAACCTCCAAATCTCACCACTGGCTGTCCCCACCCACCCTGCCCCATCCATCTCACCCCGCCCTGCTGCTCCTAGGAGTCTCCACGTGGCCCATTTTGGTTGTGAGGTAAGTGCAGAGCCCACACGGAGGCTCAGGGAGGGGGGAAAACAGGCCTCCTAGAAGTTCCAGAATGCCAGAAATGGGCCCCTTGGAGGCAGTTTTCACCCTCCCAGAGGCTTGAAGAAAGCTCTGGAACCTAGGAAAGGCGAAAATGACCTCCCCCCCCCCCGCCATGGTGCAGGAGGTCAACTAGGCCACACCATGGCCATACCCACCCAGCAACTTGACAGAGAATCCATTGCTGAAATTTTTGAAGCCCACCCCTGATTTGGGCTATGTTGAATAGCTAACACTTGGGCCTGAAATAGCTCTGCTTCTGTCCACAAAATCCAGATGGAACATTGGAATCTGGAAGAAGTTAAAAATTAAAGCCATTCCAAACTCCAAACAAGTGTCAATAAAGTTTATTATAATTGGATGGGATGGCTTCTTGCCAGCCTGCTTCCAGATAAGAGATATAGAATTATCATTTATCATTCAGATGCCAATCCTAAAATAACTATTATAAAAAATAAGAAAAATTCTTCTGTGTCCCTTACTTTCATTCTTTTTGCTAAGTATTAATGTTATTGAACAATCCTGGTGTTCAAATCTTCCTACATTTATCAAGCCACTAAGTTTCCTTATGTGAGATTTTTTTCCTCTCCTGTCCCTCTATCATTAGGAATGGAAAAAAAAAAAAAAACCTTGCCAACCTCACCGGAATGTGAGACAATTCATCTGTGAGTGAATCTGTGTTCTGAATGTTCTATCAAATTATGTTTTTTCTCTTGAGGTATTTAAGACAAAACTCAAGAGACATTTCTCCAAAATGGCTTAAATGGTTTTTCTGCCTATTGCAGTAGATTGGGCTAGATCAGTGATGGCTAACCTTTTTGTCATTGCATGCCATCCACACCCATAATGCAATGTACACGCGCTGCCCCCGCACAACTCATCCCCGTGTGCATGCACGTGCAACTCCCCTGCAAGCACCCCACCCCGTGCATGTGCAAGTGACCACCCCGCCCTCCCCAATCCCCAGTGCATGTGCCCCGCCCTCCCCTCGGTCATTTTTGGCTTCCAGGTTCTTGCAGGAAGCTTTCCAGGCCCAAAATGGGGCACATTTTTTTACCAACCTGGAAACCAAAAGGGGCACAGGGAGCCCGCGCACACAACCTGTGGCCTGTTTTGGGTCTGGAAGACCTCCTGCACCTACCTAGAAGCTAAAACGGGGCACAGGGGTGCTGCGCAAGGCCCCATATGCAATGCGAGCATCCCCCATGCATGCTCTCTGCCCTGTGCATGCACATGCATTTATCCCGCATGCACCCCACCTCACATGCATGCATGGCAGAGACCCAAAGACCAGCTGGCTGATGGGAGGCGTGTGTGCAAGCGTGGTGGAACTGAGCTGGGATGACAGCTGGCATGTCCAAAGAGAGGGCTCTGCATGCCACCTATGGCAAGCGTGCCATAGGTTCACCATAATGGAACTAGATGATTTTTGAGTTTCCTTACAATTTTACAATTCTATGATTTCATGCTACATATTTTATGCCACTTCAATAGCACCAATTGGAAACTGTACAATTGTACAATTTTTTGGGATAACAGTCACAGAGTTTCCCCGTGCAAAAAAGCCAAGGTTCAACTAGCTTATCACATTCACTTCACAGATACATACCTAACATGTTTTATGATCTCTAACTTCTTATTAAGAGGCAGTGTGAACAAGTGGCTAATGTGTTGGACTGGAAGCAATGAAACCTCAGTTCTAATGCATCATTAGGTATAGAACTGAGTCACTAGATTAGATATTCTTAGGACGACAGCAATAGCAAATTACTCCAGAAACTGTTGCCTACAAAAACACATGGATTTGTTCATGAAGTCACCAGGACTCAGGCCTTAGTCAATAACCCCTGCTTATGAATATGAATCAAATAAAAATCAAACATTGAAATAGGTAGAAAAATGTTTGGACAATTCTCTGTTGACTTTATTCATACAAAATTGTTTTCCATTAATCAGACAGTCATTTGTCATTTGACAATCATTACTGTTTAAGAAAAGCCAGACTTGTTTCATAAACTTCTTAATATCTCTTTTGTATCTTAAAAGCCTCTCTTTGATTATTATGCATGATGTTAATTTAAACCACATAAAATACACAATAAAAGAAAGACCAAAATTAATTTATCACTTAGAAGGAATTAATTTCTTCTGCTTTCATGAAGTATTGTATTACTGTACAATTGACAAGTACAGCATGTTCCATGCTTTATGAAGAACTGTTTGGGATCATGAGCTCAAAATGTGAAGTACTCATTTTTAATTCACTTCAGTGTTCGGGATGATGTGAAATAAGAACAAAAAAACTTGCATAATTTAAAAAAAGATTAAAAAACCATGAATCTGATTGCACTTAAATTTTTCACACTTAGATAATGGGATTAGTTTACTCCACAAACTCCAGTACTCTGCCTCCTCCTTTGGGAACTCAATGCTATAAGAGGATTCTCCTTCAAAAAGGAGAAATGCATTTGTTCACAAACCATTATGACTTTTGTTTAGCTAAGATGACATATACAAAGAAATAACAAAAAAAAATCAGGTATAGAATGTTCTGTAAAAATCTTTGTTTCCATCAGAACACAATTTAAAAATGTATTTATTTAGTTTTACTTTAAATATGTTTTTGTTTTAGGCATTTTTTTAAAAATACGTCTTTCACCATTATATTTCATAGGAAACATCCATAAGTAAAAACATCCTAGTCCAGGAAATCCTATATACAAACTCAGTTCTTGCTCTTTAAAATCTATTAAGGGAATCACTTTGTGTTCCCTTTGACTAGTTAATTGTATTTTAATTTAGTAATTGCAAACAGGTCCTAGTGTCTTTGCTTTCCCACAAGCATAATAAATATTAATGTAGTGGAACTAGGGGTATACTTGCAAACTCCAAATGCAGTGGTGGGAATTTGACTCACAGATAATGTCTCCCAGTAATACTGCACTCAGATGATCTGGATTGAATTTGGTCTTGCAGAAGATGCAATATGCTGGTTATTGTTTCTACAAGCAAACAATACAAGCAAAATGTACTCGGTGAACTTCTGTTTTAAAAAAATGCTGTTAGCTCTTTTATTTCAAAACTTGAAATCTATGTGTCACCAGCATCTATTCTGCTTCTAAGCAAATATTTCTAAACAACAGATTTACTATCTTTTTAAATGAAAAAAAATATTGTAGATTCAGAGATTTCAAATTTTGCAAGATGTTTTGCAAGATTGCAATCAATAATGCCTTTTAAGTCTATACCTAGGCAGAGTTATGTATAGCATCCTTGCTTTATAGGCAAATTTTAAAATAAAAAATCCAGAATTTCTCCAGGGAATGTCTAATTTTAATGGGACTATACTTGTACTTAATTGATAGAAGCATGGCCAATCCTTTGGAGAAAAGTAGAAAGCTCATCTGAAAATTTCGCTTACATCATTATTTCTGATATATTACTTCTTAGAATTATCTGCTGCTTTTTGTTTGCTTGCTTGCTTTCTTGTTTGTTTGCTTGTTTGTTTTAAAACATTTATATAGACACCGATATTATAAACCCAATCCTTTATTAAGTTTTGTATCATCTTTACAAGTTCTGTTTGCCAATGGCTGTTTGTAATTTATTTTATTTTACTTTTATTTTTTTGCTGCTGTTATTCATACTATCTTCTAGAATGCAGTGATACCACATTTATTTCTTTAAGATCCAGATATCCATAGATTTTAACAAATAAGATGGACATTAATAGGCAAGCAAAAGTGATAAAACATATCAACAGCTCCTTGTTCTTCCATACATTCCTCTTGATTGTCTTCTTAATACCATAAAAGAAGATTGTACGGGTTAGAGAATTAAACATTGCTCCTTCCTGTCTTTAATTTTTTTTGTCTTTGCTTTAAAGAATAATTGATTAAACATATTATAAAAGAGTGTTGTGGCCCAGCAGGAGCCATTGGAGCTGCAAACAGACTCCGACAGTGAGGGGCCTTATGAGTTAGCTCTGGAGGATGTGGAGGACCCTGGACAGGGTTCAGACTCCGAGCAGGGATTAGAGAGGCTAGTTGGTCCCCAGGAGGCGCCTGAGTCATGGAGTAGTGGTGAAAGCCAAAGGGATCATGACCATGACGTCAGCCCTGGAGCAGTGGTGAAGATGTCAGGCCTTTGAGCAGTGATGAGGTTCAGAAGAAATTGGTCCCAGAAGCCTGGTAGAGGCGGGAGGATAAACGGCAAAAGCAACTACGGAGATACAGAAGATAATTAGACCCAGGTGGTTGTAATTAGGCTCCTCCCAAGAGATTATATAAGAAAAACTTTGGGAGGAGGCTGTTTGCAGGATTCAACTAATATACCAACACTGGAAAAGCTCTCGTGTGTATTTCTTATCTTGGAAGTCTGGATTGCTGCCAAAGTCTTGTCGGTGTGTTAATTTACTGTGAATAAATTGTATAGCAGTAATCTTGTCTTGGAGTGCCTCGCATACAGAGGGTGGGGTCAGAACAAAGAGAATCCATTTTTAAACAAATACAGTTAAAAAAACAATTCAGTACTCCAAAAAAAATAGGGAGGACAACAAATAAGAACATTGAAAAAGACAAAAAGCCTTTAATTACAAAACATGTTCCAAGTTCACCAGATTATATAAATCTTTGGAAAAGAAATGTAAATTTTCAATATGCCCCAAGCCTATATAGTAATATTTTATCCAAAGGAAGAGATTGACAGCTTTTTCCCCCCAAAAAAATTGCTAGGTTACACGTCACTAAAATCCAAATCTATTTTGGGAGTTATATATTTCCCGTCTCTTTGTTCCTTTTGCTTTAAGGAATATGATGGATGTAGAGAAGTGTCCTTAGTTACATTGAGAACAAAACGCACACGCACACTGTTAATTGAGGCCAATCCTTAGTTGCTCAGCAGGACCGTACATGAGCACAAGCTGCAAAACATATTCACAATTTCAAGAATGAATGAAGATTAGAGATAATAAATAATAATGAATTATTGGGAGAATGAGATGGGTGATTTCTAAATTTGATAAATAATGTAAACAAAAACTGTATCTGATCTTCACTTATTAATAAATAAATGAGTTTTAGTGAGTAATAAAAGAAAATCAAAATATAAAATATGTTTTGTGAATCAACTTCTCTAATTGGCGCAGTGGTTAAATGCAGCACTGCAGGCTACTGCTAGATCAGCAGGTCAGCGGTTCAAATCTCACCGGCTCAGGGTTGACTCAGCCTTCCATCCTTCCGAGGTGGGTAAAATGAGGACCCAGATTGTTGGGGGCAATATGCTGACTCTCTGTAAACCGCTTAGAGAGGCCTGAAAGGCCTATGAAGCGGTATATAAGTCTACTGCTATTGCTATTGCTATATAATTGATTCAAATAATTGAAATGCTGATTTATTTCATGACATATTAAACATGTTAAAATGATTATTATACAATACTGGGAGATCCCAATATACTTGGAAGATACTTTACTTTTGATTATTTTGATAGATAATGAGAAATTAGGTTACTTACCTTACATATTGCATCTTTTATTTTGTCTATACATTGAGTATTTGCACCAATGCTTATATAATAGAATAATCTGATAATTTGAAAGATTCTATGGAATAATGTTTTAAATTGGGGGATATTATGCCTATATAGTTTAGTTTCCTTCATGAATAATTAATTAATGCTGTGTTCTTTATCTTAATATAGCTCTACTATAGGATCTCGTGAAACTACTGTATCATACATTGAGGGACTCTTAGGCTTCTAGGAAGGCTTACTTCAGGGGTGTCAAAACTTGCATCATCACAACAGCATCATGTGACATATCAGGACTTTTCCCCCCTTCACTAAACTGGGCATGGGCGTGACCAGTGTGTGAAGCATCCTGCCCGCCGGCTGCGAATGTGACAGACCTGGATAACTTGCTCATGTAAGACTAATACTCATGAATTTATTTATTCTTCTAATTTGATTAGCTGTTGTCAATGTGACTGAATTCAGAGACTTTAAAAGAGGGTATTGAAAAGTGATGCTACAAATGCTTTCTGGATCAGTTGCTAATGAGTGCTGACATTTGTAGTTAACTATTGACTGAAGTGATGTTTGTTGTATATATTCTATCACATGTATTCTGTCAACATCCTCTACCATTTCTCCTTTTTGAAGCGTAGGTGATACGCTGTGTTGCTGACATATTATTCCAAATAATTTGAAACAAAGCCTTTAATGTCATTATTATAGACATCAGAGTCAACTAGCTGTCAAATGCCAACATCTATAAAACCTCACTCATTTTAGCTGAAAGTGGCATGCAGTTTCACAGAATCTATTGTAAAAATAATCAAATTAAAAAATTAAGAAAATTTTTGGCTGTACTGGTCCACACACATGTTAGAAAATAATTCTATGGGGTTTTAAATTTCATCCCCCAAAATGCCTGCAAAGTATCGGTCAACATTTTAAAGCACCCCAGAAATAATTGGACTAATATTTAAATAATTCATTTAGTAATACTATTGCCATTGTTTTCATAGCACCATCAATGGATTATGCGTGTGGTTTATATATCATGGAAACTCATGAAGAGAGAGGGGGAGGGTGTGTGTGTGTGAGAGAGAGAGAGAGAGAGAGAGAAAGAGAGACAGAGAGAGACAGAGAGACAGAGAGACAGAGACAGAGACAGAGAAAGAGAGACAGAGACAGAGAGACAGAGAGACAGGGAGAGAGAGGGAGACAGAGAGACAGAGAGACAAAGTGAGTCCTGGTTTCAAACTTCCTCCGATGTGATACTAGTATGAAATATAAATGAATAACCATGGCTTAATTTATACATGTGTAATAAATGAGTTTATGTACACAAAATTTCAAGTATTTGAATCAGTGTTATGTACAAAACAGGTCATCCATTTACGACTTCACTTTATTTTCACTAATAAATAAAATAAGATGCATCAGTATTACACTGAACAAGCAGAGGTATAATATTCATATATTTCAGTGAGTTTAAGGATACCTATAAAATTCTTATGATACAATTGAACATTCAGTTAAGATTCTCCATGTAAGACTGAAATGTGTCATGAATTTGACCTTGTTCTCAAAGAATGGTTTATCAGGCCTCCCTTTATCCCATACTAGCTTGCCAATTCTCTGGCTAATATAATCAGGATTATTTAAGAAACATATGGGGAAATGATGTCATCCCTACATGGTCCTTTTACCAAAGCATTATATGGCTTAAATAGGCATGGCTGATGTCTGTATGTTATTATTTAGAAAATGAATGGTTCATCTTCAAGTACTAGGCACACATTTAGACACCCACACAATAATATACAGAGGAAAAGAGAAAATTCTATACCCAATTTCTATACTTCCTTTGAAGAAAACCAGAAATAAACCAGATTTATCACTGGTTTCCTCTATCAGCCTTGTAGATAATCCCACTTTGGTAACATTCCATGCACCCTATTGATGGAAATAGATTGGTAGCAGTCTGAAAACTTACTGTAACAAAAGGTTTCTAGCTCAAACATAAAGAATTAAGTTTGTAAACTAATTTCTTCTTAGAAAAAGAGATAGATAAAATCTTAAACAGAGCTGACAAAAGAGGGAACAATTAAATCCTTAAAAACATCAAGCTAAGTTGCCTCATATAATTTAGAACTATTGTGCGAAAACTCAGTGTATATTTAATGCACATTTAAGAATAAGAAATTAGGGAGTTTTACTGCAGAACTTTTTTTCTATAATGTATTAATTGAGTTTATTTTATTTTTACCAATTCACTAATTATCATGTAGAATTAAATTAAAAACTTTTAAACAATGTAGTAATGTAATAAAAATAATTTTAAAAATTCAGTAAACTCCATGGTAAGTGTAAAAACAGATGAATAATATAAAGTCCGGAATTACAGATTGTATCTGGTTCAGGGATGTCCACAGAATATTGTGAAAACAGTCAAGATCATGGTTATTACAGTATGAGCAAAGCTCTGCTTATTTTCATTTTCATTTTTCACAAAAAATAGATGGTAATTCTGGAACTTTCAGGGGAGATATGGAGAACAGAAAATGGCTCTGTCAAAAATGAGCTGAAAAGCATGGTAAAGACCAAGGAATCATGAGCAGATTGGTTTCTTAAAGCCTCTCAGGATAAGGATAGGACAGGAGATCACCCATATGTGCTATGGATGACTGCTCCTCCTAACAATTTTATTTGGATTTAAGTTCAAGGAGACAAAGGGATTAGTCATGATGCTCACAACTACAGTGTTGTACACTGCTCAGAGTATTTTATTCATGAGATGAGCAGCCATAAAAATTTGATAAATAAAGGCTGTTTCAGAAGAGACTTATGATTGAGCCATAGTGGCACAATTGTTATGATGCTATATTGCAGGCTAACACTGCCCACTGCTAGGAGTTCAGTCCTGATCAACTTAAGGTTGACTTAGCATTCTATCTTTCTGAGATTAGTGAAATGAGGACCCAGATTGTTGGAGGGAATGTACTGACTCTGTAAACCACCTAGAGAGTGCTGTAAAAACTATGAAGTGGTATATAAGTATGTGCTATTGCTATTAGCAATACAATAAAATATAGATCACTTAAATTGAAAGCCTTCAAACCAATAAACTGAAATAAATATACTGAAAAAACTTGTCAACAAGTTAATAATTATACTTCAAACAATTGTATTATGGCATAATAGTACCTACTTATTTGCTCTTAAAGGTACAATTCCCCTTGGATTGCAGCTCCTGGCTCAGTGGCATAAGAAATATTTGGCTTGATTTCACCATAAGGAGTCTTCTGAGAGAAAATGCATTTGAATGTCTTTCTATTCTGGTTGATCAGGAATTCCAAAACTCCCAAAAGGAGGCTTGGTAAGAATTGATTAAGTGATGCTGAACATCTTGTAGATTTTAAGGCTATATTCCCAGCCCATTCACTTTTTATTTGCCTTGAAATCACATCTAAATGCATTTCTTTCCTTTGCATGTAAAAGAAATGAGTTTTTAAAATTAAGTATTAATTTTAAATTAAGTCTGAAGGAGACTTGAAGAGACTAGAAGCATCTGAAATGTGGATTTCAGATACAGCTATTATGTATAAGCTGTGTTAACAAAATCAGAAATGAGGAAGTGATAAGCTGCCTGGAAAAGCCAACGGAAATCTTCCAAAAAAAATTGAAAATTAGAATATTTTGGAGATGTGATGTGACAACTGGAAAAATATGCATCCTTCACTTGATCTTCCAGGGGAAGATTGAAGGCAAACAAGGTCCAGGCAGAAGAAGAACATCATGGCTTCAAAAATCTAAGGGACTGGTTTGGACAAAACTCAGTAGCACTTTTTTGTGCGGCTGTTGATAAAAGTAGGCCAACATAATTGCCAATGTCTGATAATGGTTATGAAGAAGAAGAATGAAGGAGCAACCATACTGATATTTCTCCTTTCTTTTTATTTTACATTTTAAAATTGATCAACCTGTTCCAAAACAGAGCACTGTTTAAGGAGTATTGAATTATTTTGTCTGTTTTAATCTAGCCATTTCAAAGTCTTCACTAAGATCTTGACTCCGTGCTAGTTGTTGTTGTGAGACTCCTGGAGTTGCTTTAAAATCGTGGCCATATAAATCTTTAAAATTAATAAAATAAGTTGTAAAGATCTTGCTACATTATTAGGTTGTATGTATTTCTAATTCTATTTCAAAATAAAATTTTCCACAGTGGAAAAGAAAGCTTTTTGTAGCATAAAGTTTGTATTTCAAACAATTGTATGATTACAGAAAAATCCAGCAGATGGATAGACATTACAAACATGCACACCTAATTTCTTATACAGTCAGAGAGGGGAGGGAGGGAGGGAGGGAGGGAGGGAGGGAGGGAGGGAGGGAGGGAGGGAGAGAGAGAGAGAGAGAGAGAGAGAGAGAGAGAGAGAGAGAGAGAGAGAGAGAGAGAGAGAGAGAGAGAGATTCATGTTCCATATCATGTTTTAGTCATACACAGATATTGGTGTAAAACCAAGTTATAAACAATATACCAAATTGAAATGCAATTCAAAGAGAATATGCACACAAGAATAAGTAAACAATAAGGTCCTTATTCGAAGCATGACTGAAACAGCTGTTCAGCCAGCAGTTTCAATTAAATCTTTATGGGGAAAATCATTTTAGATTAGAACCACATTTTCCCTGCCCTATATAGAAACAAACTTGTTTCATATTGCTGAAATTCAACTATAGATCTTTCTTTTTTCTTTCTTTCTTTCATTCTTTCTTTCTTTCTTCTTAGATTACATTCAGCAAACAATGATGCCATTATTATCCCCTCTTGCTGATTTTGTTTTCCAACCTGATCTTCCATTTTGGTGATTATTTTTATATTATAAATTTTAGTATTATAAATCAATATTGAATTAAGAGCCTCATTTCTGTTATTTCTGATTCTGGCTGTTGTTCTTTCCAGAACTAGTGCATTTGTTTCAAATGTACTCTTCTTATTGGACTTTATCGGCAGTAACAGATCATGATTTCTTTGTTTTCAGTTTCAGTATATTTGTGATGGGTTGAACACCTTTTCTTCCAGTACTTAGTTCTGCAGCTGCTGGCCCTGTTTGTTCAGCCAATAGGTCTGAGTCCTATAGTCCATTTGTCACCAGATGTCTAGGAACTCCAACACCGAGCATGATCCTTGTTGACTGAACCGATATGGATTACTGTAATTTACACCTCACATATTTTGTATGGGAGAGACACTCTTCATCTGGATCCCCTGATAAGACCAATCCAGTATGATTGACCATCTGATATAGTTCTCATCTTTTTCAGACCATACAACCCCACAACCTCATCAAGATAGTGCCTCACTGAGAGATTATTATTATTATTATACAATTGTATCACAGCGGCCAGTTGTTTTGCCGGATTTGGCATTGGTTACTAGTCGGGCCCCACCCCACCCAGGGGCCTAGGATGTCGTAACGTATTTTCGTAATATGCGTGCAGATCCAAGCAGTGCGGCTTTTTGCATTTGACTGATGGTGATTTTGTCAATTTTTAACTGTTTTAAATGTAATTCCAGTGCTTTTGGAATAGCACCCAGTGTGCCAATTACCACTGGAATTACCACTGCTGATTTGTGCCATAGTCGTTGAATTATGATGATGATGATGATGATGATGATGATGATGATGATGATGATGATGATGATAATCTTGGTGAGATTCACAGCTATCAACCAGACCCAAAGTGAGATTCACTTTGGGGCTGGTTGGTAGCTCGAGTCCTAACCAAGGACCTAGGAACTGTTAAGGTAACGTCGCAAGATATAAGCTGTTCCAAGTAGGGTGGTTTTTTGTAGAATCAGAATGTTCAGGTCTGATAAATTTAAAATTTCCAAATAGTGAGGTAGCCCTTTGGGTATTGCTCCAAGGGCTCCAATTACAATTGGGACAACACACAATTTCTTTTTCCACAGTCGCTCAACTTCAATTTGCAAGTCCCGGTACTTTGTGATTTTTTTCTTGCTGTTTATCTTCAATTTGTGCATCTCCAGGTATTGCAATGTCAATGAACCATACTTTTTTCTTTTCAACTATTGTTATGTCCGTTATGTTGCGGGCCAAGTGCCTGTCAGTCTGAATTCTGAAGTCCCACAAGATCTTGACTTTCTCATTCTCTAAAACCTTCTCAACCTGATGCTCTACTCAAATCCAAACTTTTGGCACAATTTCCAGTGAACAATCTTAGCAACGCAGTCATGGCGTTGTAGGTAGTCAGTTTGTGAAATTTTGCTGCACCCACTGATCAAGTGGTCGACTGTCTTGTCTTTCTCATTATAGAGGCGACATTTGCTGTTGGTGGTAACCTGTTGAATTTTTGCCTTCATGTAGTTTGTGGCTAAGGCTTGTTCTTGAGCTGCCAAAATAAAGCCTTCTGTTTCTTTTTTCAGTGCTCCTGATCTTAACCAGTTCCAAATTAGTTTTTGGTCAGCTTTGTCTTCAATACTTTTCAAGTATTGGCTATGCATAGCTTTGTTTTTCCAATTTTCAGTTCGCTTCTCAATTACTTCTTTCTTATATTCAGCTTTTGACTTGGTTGTCTCGGTTTTCATATCTTTTATTATTGCTGTTGTTGTTGTTATTGTTATTGTTATTATTTCTCACACAAAGTTCCATTGCCCAGATGCCCAGGAACTATAACATTCAATATGGTCTTCGTTGAACTATGTAACAACCGATCCACTATAGGATTCTTGTTCTGTTTTTTCACCATCTAAATCTGTTCCTCTAAGACAGGACTGTCACACTCATGGCCCATGGGCGAGATGTGTCACACGCTAGCCACACCCATGCCCAGTTTAGCCAAGGGGAAAAAAGTCATGATATATCACGTGACACTGCAGTGACAATGCAAGTTTGACACCCCTGCTCTAAGACATGTCTGACATAGGTTGCCTTTCTGGTAAAACACACTATTACCGACATCCTCTCAAATCAGCAGGGCATTGACCCATGGACAAGTCCTGCAATTTTCTTCAGAAATGGTTTGCAATTGTTTCCTTCCTAAAATTAAGAGAGAGTGATTGGCCCAAGATCACCAGCTGGGTTTATACTTAAAGCAGGAATAGAACTCATAGTCTTCCAGTTTCTATTCTGGTGCATTAATCATTACACTTAATTGGCTCTCTTCAAGTATTATTGTGTCTCTTTATAGTTTCTATGTATGGATTATAACTGTATACTTTAATCCCAATCAGAGTTACATTTTATCTTATTTTCATTTTCATTGATTCCTCCAAGTTTCTGTTGAGAAGCCCTTCTAAAGAAAGATCTTAGTCAATTAATTGAGAATGTTTAACAGCACAGTTCTTTTAAATAATGGAAATTCTTGGCTTTATTTAAATCAGTTTTATTATTAAACCAATAGCCCAGGTTTTATTTCTGGCTTTTTAGTTTTAGTTTTAATAGAGTTTATACATTTCATGGTAGATACACAGAGTAACGAATAATTCACAAGTGAATCCTCAATAATTTCTACCACAGGATTAATACAAATACCTAAATGTAACACAAATAATTTGTCGATGGCTTATTTCATGTGTGAACTCCTTGCTCTCCAGAGCGATAGTTGTCTACTGCTACTAGTGGCAGCGTAGTGTGGATAAGCTCTGAGTTGCAGGCTGTGTTCATTATATCCCAGGGGTGTCAAATCCGTGTCATCATGGTGGCGTCATGTAACATATCAGGACTTTTTCCTCTTCATTAAATCAGGCATGGGTGTGGCCAGTGGATTATGCATCTGGCCTGCGGGCCATGAGTTTGACAGCCCTGTCATAGATTAAACCTGTTATATGTGAGTTGTAGTAAAGCAAGTGGCCCCGCCATTTGCTTAAAAATGAGCTTTAAAATGAACATCCTTTCTCCTTTAGTTCTTGACATTGCCCTTTAGTTTACTATGTGTCCATAGGTAGCACATTCATCAAAATATTTTTTGAAAATGCATTAAGGCTTATTTTTATGTAACATAAGGCTATGACTTTAGTATACTATAAAATTAAACTCTCTCCATAGACAAGTGCTTGTCTAGATAGATTTTCCCTCCATACTTTGTTTCTCTCCCTCCCACAACTCGCTGCATTGTAGCCAAGGGAAATAGGGTTAAAGGCACTCCTGATAATAGTTTTTCCGACGAGCAGGAGAAAGCCTGAATAGTATTTTATAGTTCTGTTTAGTTCTGGATTTAGTTATGTTTAGTTCTGGATAGCATTTTATTTTCCTACTGTAACACTTGCTTTCCCAACCTACCTCACCTTCTGCCTGTCATTGTGTAAAAATATGTTAATACCTGCATTCCACCATTACTTTAATAGTCTTGATGCAGCATAGGTCTGACCAATGGCATTGTTAAAGCAAGGCTTTAGAATGAACAAGAGGACTCCCTAATGCAGTGATGGCTAACCTTTTTGTTGGTGGTTGCCAAAAACTTGCGCTATTGTGGTCGTGCGTGCCAGCATCCGTAATGCAAAGCACCCCCCCCCATGGGCATGCGTGCACAAACCCCCACACATATGCATGCCGCACTCCTCCTCATGCCACCTACACGTGCTGCACTGCTCACCTCCAAACTGAGCTTGGTTTTTCCTCTGGAGGGCCAGAGAGGCCGTTTTCGCTCTTCCCAGGCTCCAGAAGCTTTCCTGGAGCCTGGGGAGGGCAAAAACGGCATCCCCCGGCCCTCCAGAAGGCCAAAAATCAGCTGGCCAGCACATGCATGTGCACTGGAGCTGACAACTCATATGCTGGCAAATATGCGTGCCATCTGTAGTACGTGTACCATAGGTTCACCATCACAGCCCTAATGGATCCATCTGTTGTTGTTTTTTTTGTCTTTTTGGAGCAAATATGTACATTTTCTACAAGATCTCAACACTGACACCATGATACTGGTCCTTGAAGTTCTTTCTCCATAATAACCCCTCAATATGTTAGCTTCAGATATATAATCAGCTTAGAGTTACCTAGCAAATTTTAGCACATATTAAGAACCTGAATCTTGTCCTCTCTAGTCAGAATTCAATACTTAAAACAGAACTTTGCTTCTGCCTCCAATATTTTTCTTTCATGAAAATTAACAACTTTCAGATAATTTTTAATTACAGAAACGCATGTAAACATACACCTTGTTGACATCATTATAATTTTAAAAAATAATATGTGGCTTTTTTGGAAATAATGACCACATGTCCAGAGAAAATGGTAAACGCTGGCTAACACTGGAGCAGCTTGTTATGGAAGTAAAATGTAAGGGCAAGAAGCACTTTGATCTATTTGTATTTTGGTAAAATAAAAAGTGCTTTCTCGCTGGCCTCCTCTGTCACTACAGCTGCTTTGCAAAATGGAAAATTACAATGTCTAGCATCAATAAAAGCAGCCGTATTATACAATCTAATTTCCCATTAATTTCCCCAATCCAAAGGGTTTTTCTAAGCTGTATAACCAAAATCCTATCAAATGTAGAGTCTCGGAAATGGCTGTACTCTTCTTGTGACTATGGTGATCACATAGCCTCAAGATTCATGAGCAAGCATAACATTGATCTACCAGCTGTTGTCCTTCCCTCTCTAGCCTTCCCTTTTAGAGTAAAGTCTTCAGAGGAAGCAGACTGGATCAACCATCTTTTTGTAAATAGGATCTTGATCTTCTCTGAAACCCTGGAAGTACATGTGAAGCTGGTACAGCAAGTCCTGGAAAAACTTCTAGCTGCCAAGCTATGCGCAAAGTTATCAAAGTATGCGTTCCATAAAACCTCACTAGATTACCTTTGTTATTGCATCTCCAACGAGGTGATAGAAATGGATCCAGGAAAAGTGAAAGGTGTGTTAGACTGGAAATCTCCAAGTATTCACATACAACTACAGAGCTTTCTTGGATTTGCCAATTTCTACAGCAGTTCATTCTCGCTTTCACGGAGATTGCCCTCCTATTGACTGAACTATTAAAAACGGGGCCTTCCCTGACAAAGCCAAAAGCAAACCAACCTCTAAGTGGACAATGGACTGTCAAAAAGCCTTTGAGAAATTAAAACGGCTCTTTACCCAAGAGCCCATACTGCCACAGTTTCTATTATTCTACTATGTCATTTCTATTGGGGGGATGGTATGGAGTGGAATGCTGTGTAGCCAAAATAAAATTCCTTTCTAGAATCCAAGGTCATCCTTTGTCTCTACACCTCTGCACCTGACCGGAACTGGATGGGTGGAAGCTGACAGCGTGGCAGTAGAAGATTAGACCATATGATGGACTTGTGGGTGTGGGGGCAAGGTCTTGAACTTTCAACTGGAAGCTTTCAAATTCAGGTTTCCCCCAGATGTGCCAACATGGCTCTCTTAATAAATTGGAACTTTGAACATTACTTTGCCTTGGATTCTGATTTAATTTTGGATGCTATTTGGAACCCTGACATTATTCTCTAAGAAAAATGTGTTCTACTCCCACAGTCACGAAAGCCAACTGGGTGACTTGAGCCACCTTTTGGTGGGAAGAAGGAAGGATGGGGTGACCCACTTCTTCCTTCTTACTGTCATACTGCAGTTTTCTTGACAAGGCATCCACCAACAAGTTCTTCCCTGCAGGGATGTGTTTCAGTTCGAATCAGAACCTTTGGAAGTACACATGAAGCTGGTATGGCAAGTCCTGGAAAAACTTCTAGCTGCCAAACTATACACAAAGTTATTGAAGTGTGATTTCCACAAAACCTACTTTGGTTATTGCATATCCAACGAAGGGATAGAAATGGATCCAGGAAAAGTGAAAACTGTGTTAGACTGGAAACCTCCAAGTACGTGCAGACAGCTACAGAGCTTTCTTGGAGCTAGGGCTGGCTTCCATTCAAGAAATGGAAGAAAGCTATTGGGCTGTTCCATTTCTTTCTTTCAAGTCATTTGTACAAATGATATCAAATGCTTGAACTATGCAATCAAATGCAGGTGTTTTAATTTATAACTGGGCATAATATCTCCCTCTGGTTTTCCATATGCTCTTGGGGCCATGCCATGCTGAGCATCACTAGCATTTCACATCTGGCAGCTTTATTCTGATGAAAGCTGCGATTAAATGTGCAACAATCCCATTTACAAGAAGGTGGTTGATCCGGTCTGCTCCCTCTGAAATGACTTTACTCTGAAGGGAGGGCTAGAGAGGGGTGGACAACAGCTGGTAGTAAAAGAGCAGAGAATTAATAATCTAAACAGCCTTCCTTGTCTTTTTTTTTCAGAAGTTGAACTTTTATATCCCCCCCATGTCTCAAATAGCAAGAGATTGGAGAGAAGACATTTGACATTTGAGAAAATATAACAAGGTGTAGCAGGAGGCATCTACCAAAGCCTCAAGTCAGCAGTTTTACAAATACTCATGGGAGAGAGGAGAGGAGGAGCGGGGGAACAGACTGGTAAACTCTCCAGGTTTTAATCGGAGAATTGTGTTGAACCAAAAAGATCAGAAATTGGTATTCAAATGAAGGTTTTTCTCCAAAATAGATTTTTAAAAGTAGGAGTGAAATACTGATTAAGATGAATTCTACGTTTCCTCTAATGGTATCCCTAAAATTTAATATACTTTTTAGAAGTATAGAAATGTATATACTTTTTAGTATTAGAATTTCAATGTTTATTCAGCAAAATGAAAAAGAACAAAATTCCTCAGCTGTTGGTTTGATCAGTAAGATAACAAATACTTTAATCAAGTCCTATCATAGCAGAATAAATTTAAAGACACAACTTTGCTTATAGGTAAAATAGTTAAGGGAAGTGTAAGCAGAAACAAAAACTCCAAATAACCTTTTTGATTCTCAACTGACTGGAAATTAATAGATATTTTCTCTATAGTTGAATGTCTGCATGCATTGTTTCAATGCATGCAGACATTCAGCTACAGCCAGAAAACATATTTTTAATGGAAACTGTTTGTAGACCTTCTACAGACTATATGAAAAAAATCTCTCTCAGAGGCACAGAGAAAATGGTAGCTGAGCCAGATGAACAAAAGATGTAATTATCTACAAAAAAGACTATATCATTAAGGCTGCAAAAATATTGTCATGGTGCACCAGATACTAGAAAAATAAGACTTATAGTTGAATTGGTTGTGCATTTAATGATGCTCCATAGTCATCCCAAATCTGTAATCTGTGTATTTATGTCAGCATATCTCTTTCTCATCGTGCATATATTCAGACTTCTCCACAACAAGGAGAAGTTTACGGTACTGACTGTTACATGATGGAAGGAATTCTCAGAACATCTTATGACAATGTTCCCCACATAATTTTACATCTGGGGTTTCTTTCTCAAACATGTAAAATGAATTAATTGGCAAGCTTCATATTCCAACAATTACTCAAAACAGGAATAATGACATGTGTTTGATTTGTTGATATCCAAGGGAAAACTGTAAGCAAGCAAGCAAGAAAGGTCTAGAAGGTCTAAAAAATTACTCTTACAACTTAAAATTACAAGCAATGCAATGGTTGCAATTACACAGTTTATTTAGATCACAATTTAAACTCTATCCAGTGGCTCTATGCCATTGTTCTTTCCTATTCTAGCTTGTACAACAAAGGAACTCTGCAGTGAAATCTATTATTCAAGTTGACATATATTATGCTGCTGCATTTTGCAATATGTGTGACAAATTAATATAGCTACCTTTAACATTTAAATAATGATAAATAACTTTACATTCCATATTGGGGAATAATTTATATATGGTTCTGTGTTTTCTCTATTAAATAATTTATAAATCATAGAAATCTATCGAATGCACAATGGCATCACATGCATCATGGGTTCATTTGTGTCATTAACATGCTGTTGTCACTATACATTAAAAAAAATACACATTTCTAACCCACTTTTCTCTTCCATACTAATCTAATAAAAGGTTACAGTAGTCCAAATCATGCTTCTAGGAAATCAAACTTAGTCATCAGAGGTGGTATTCAGCAGGTTCTGACCAGTTCTAGAGAACTGGTAGCAGAAATTTTGAGTAGTTCGGAGAACGGGTAAATACCAGCCCCGCCCCCATCTATTCTCTGCCTCCCGAGGCCCAGATGATCAAGAAGAAATGGGGATTTTGCTATAACCTTCCCCTGGAGGTGGTGTGGGAATGGAGATTTTACAGTATCTGTGCTGTAGCCACGAGCACCAAACCACAACTTCAGAACTGGTAGTAAAAAAAATTGGATCCCACCACTGTTAGTCATTAATCTGCCACTTTGTCAGAAACAGCACCATCACTATTTAGTCAAATAGAAGAATTGGATGCAAATGGAATAATGAACAAATTACCTTTGGGCATGAAGGTCAGGCTTCCAAGCTCAAATTCAACAGAAGCTACTCTGATGCTGGATGAAATACAGATAAATAAGAATCCATACCATATACTAGGAAAAAGATTCTTTAAACAGTTGATTGCCCTCCATGACATAGAGACCTTTTCATAGGCTGGCAGTTAAATTGCTATATTATTTTTTTCCAGCCATTTACAAAGTTTAACCAATACTATATGCATATAGCTTTGCATTTCTCAGCATGAAACTAAACTATTATTTGCTGTTGACATGTGTAATATTCCTTTCCTTCGGTTCCCAATTTAACTTCCAAACCAACTTTCTTTTAAGCTGCAGTCCTATATCTCCTATTAATCTTTCTTCTAAGCACACCTCCATATACTGTAGCTATTACCTACTCTTTGTGATTGTCTGGCAGATTAATATGGCCAACCACTTTATAAGTTCCAATTGCAGGGGGAAAGAAGGGGAGGAAATGTCTATGAGTTCTTACAGAAAAAGAAAAACAAACCTTAGCAAATTCAAATAAGATTTCAAAATTAAATTGTAAAGCAAACAAACCAGCAAACTTACAGCAAAATGAATCACAGTAAGCAAAGAAATGAGTAACCTTGGCATGTACATAAACCCATCAAAGTGTTTATAGAAATAGTTCTTCATGCTGGGAACTAGCATATTATTCAGAATTATAGGTGCTCATGAAACACAATCATGTGTGGTCTGAAATCCTGGTGAGACAGGACTCTTTCTTTCTCCTAAACAGTTGTAACTATTTGCAGGGTGTATAACAGGGCTGCGATCATTCCTGCTAACGTTTTTGAAGGAGAAAATGTTTGAAAGCACAGTTTGTTAAGTGTAGTGCCTAGAGCAAAAATTATTTATTACCAGCTTCATCACCAGTGCTCATTCCATCTTTCAGACTCCAATAGTAGAGCCAATAGAATAAAACATTAATAACAGATTGGAGAACAGTTGCCCCATAAGATCAAATCAAGAAATACATCAAATAATGTGCAAGAGCTAATTAGGGCTATTTATAGCTGCTCCCATGTTCTGGAATAGCAGGTCCTGGAACAGCATTTTTAATGACCGTCCTCCCTTTACAGTATTGTGATTTCAGAAGTGGTAGTAGTACCCCCCATGAAAATTCACATTAGTTTTGTTGTATTTTTCCTTCAATGTTGAATTAGAATTTATTTTTAATTTATTCCTACTATATCATAGTTGTTTTGATGCCAATAAATCAAATAAATAAATTGGGCTACCTTTTTATTGGCATTGTATTTGAAAAAAACAATTGAAAAAGTAATTATCTATTCAATGCTGGGTCATTTGTACTAGACCAAGAGCTAATCAATGCACTGAAATTTACAACCCATTTAACTTTTTGTGTTTGTGTAATACTTATCACTACCTTAATAATCATGAATGCCCACTATGACATACTGAAAAAAATGTCAGGCATGTTGCACTAAAGATGTATTTCCTTTGCTTGCATTTTGAAAATAAAAGCTGTGACTATTGTTCAAGACCAATAAACAGTTTTTAGAACTTAAATACCAAATTCAGAAAAGCATTTGATCACTTCTCCATAATCATCATCCAACTGTATTCCAGACCACATCATGCTTAAATTCTGACATCTCATAACCAACACCTCTATTATACAATACCTCTCTCTAGTTTACTCCTCTCTGATATTTCTTTTTTTTTAATAAATGTTTTTTTAATTTTAATTTGAAACAGGTACAGCATCTTTCTTTACATCTGTAGAAAATGTATCAATCGATTACAGATAAACTTTGGTACATCTCCTCCATGGTCAACAAACATAACTCATATTAACTCAAGCATTATTATATATCCATTTTCATTTGACTGTAATTATTATTTAAAGATATTAATAAAAGTAATAATCTTGAACAATACATGCCCACACCAGTGGGAAAAGAAAAAATCAAAAAGAAAAGGCAAAAAAAAAGAAGACAAAAACGACAAAGGACAAGGCAGGAAAAAACAAAACAAAACACAGGTATCTATTATAAAAAAGAAGAAGTATATCAACTGGTTACAACATGCTTTGGTGCTTCTCTTCCATTAACTCATATTAATTCAAATATCTTAACTCAAATGTTTACCATATTAAGATCATTATACCTCCATTTTTAATTACCTATAGCTATTTAAACATCCTTCATCCTTAGCTATGCCAAAGAATTAATCCATAACACATGCTGACATTTCATTTACTTACTTGTAAAATCCTCTATTAACATCAAATCCTCATGTCCTATTTTAGCTGAACATCCATAATATTTAATTATATCATATATCATAACATTTTCCCAGTATTGATTAACATTTGATTGTATGTATTTTATTTAGTTTTTTTTAATAGTGATAATTATTGTAATTAATACTCTTTATGTATAATCCAAAAATGTTTTCTCATATCCAATTGTTATTTATCATATCAACTCCACATTATTTGAGAGACCGTCTTCTGCCAATTACCTCCCTGCGTCCCATCAGATCGCACAGGGTAGGCCTCCTCCGAATTCCATCCGCCAGTCAGTGCCGACTGGCAACTACGCGGAGGAGAGCCTTCTCAGTTGCAGCTCCGACGCTATGGAACAATCTCCCCGTGGAGATCCGCACCCTCACCACCGTCCAGGCCTTCCACACGGCCCTCAAGATCTGGCTATCCCGTCAGGCCTGGGGATAGGACTTTACTCTCTCCCCGCCCAAATGCTGAGTGAATGTTGTGCTTTTATTGTTAATTATTTTTTTATTCACATTTTCTTTTATGTCTTGTCTTGCACTCCCCTCCCTCATTATTGTAAGCCGCCCTGAGTCCCCTCAGGGAAAAGGGCGGCCTATAAGTGTTCAATAAAACTATAAAAAAACTATTATATACATTACTATCAATATCAATTATTATTCAGCTATATCTGTTACAAAAAAGAGCAATTAGGTTTAGCTAGTTTTCAATTGTATTCTTCAATCTATCAGCCAATTCCACATTATATACATTACTATCCATATCAGTTATTATTCAACTATATCTATTGCAAATTAGAGTAATCAGATTTAACTAATTTTAAATTGTATTCTTCCATCTGTCAGCCTGTGTCCCTCCAGTAGCAAAATCTTCTCAAACCAATTGCCATCCGTTGGATAATTTTACCAAATATTTTTATAAGCAAGTCCAGACAAAGATATCTTTGCACCTTTTGGCTCTGAATGTCAGTGATGAAATAATAATGTTGTCCCGGGCTTGTAAAACTTTTCAAATTGACTTTAATTCTCGAGGGTGGAGTTTTCATTTCTCCTGCACTCTGTCTCTTTAAATGAATCTTCTTTATAGCTCCCCCCCTCCTTTCTTCCGCTGAGATAGACCAAACGCCATTTCTCACATTTTCCATTTGTATTTCAGGAACATTCAAACATTCAACGATCTCAGTTTTTCCTTCATATTTTAAAATCAAATGATCCAATTTTCTTTCCAATCTCTGAAAAGAGTCAAAAAGCTCTCGACATGCGGAAAAAAGAATCTGGAGTGAGACCTTAGAAGTATTTTCAGACGCCATGATGTGTCGTAGTCAGAAATTGCAAGTAAAAACACGCTGGAAACTGTGCAATCTTATCTGATCGTAAACACAGCCAAGTAATAAAAATGTCAGATCGTGAAGGGCTAATTAGTAGAAAATAAACTTTACGATCCACTTAAAAAGAATCAGGGAGGGGGGACGTCGAAGAGTTCCTTGAAGCGTTTAAGAAATAAAGTAGCCACCAGCCATAAGTCCATTAAAAAAAGACCAATTCGCCGCTAGATTCTTCTATTCTTTGGTTTCAATTAGCTTAAGCTTTTAGTGCGGACAGTCTCTCTTGAATAATAAAATCAGCTTACCAGATGACATCACTTCTGCCATTCTTAGGGGCAACCTGCAGCTTCAGTTAGCACGCAGCTAATCCAGAAAGGAATTGGCAAGAGGGGTTAATACCTCCCCCCAGAGACTTTGCGAACGTCTCTGAGGTCACTGGGTCTCCCCTCACCTTTCACTGTCGTCTCCGGGACAGCTAGGGTTAAAAAAAACCGTCCAAAAATCCTTCGGAATAGAGGAATTTCAGGAATAGCCTGAAACTCCGTCTTCTCACTGCTAAGCCCCGCCTTCTTCCCTCCTCTCTGATATTTCAAATTTGCTCTAACCCTTAAGTAAAGTGAGTGACAACCAGATAAATGAATTGTGGTAGAGATGGAGTGTGGTTGCTCTGATTTCTTTGGGAAAGTGGGGATAACAATGGCCATTATATTAATACATCTATCTGACAACTACTCAAAACCAAGAACTGACACGGGACTTTTGTATCTTGCCTTTTTCAAACAAGATACCGTAACCATTAAACCTATTGTAAAGTGTGAGCACACATATAGCAATAATATAGAATGATGCCATTACATTATTTTGCATTTCCTTGTAGCCATGGTAAACTGAATGGCAGTAACAACTTGAGAATTAATCCATGGTTATAAGTATAAATTATTCCAGATGGAATGCCACTGAATCATTATGTATTTATCCATCAGAATTCCAATAGCTGCTGTTTGATGATGATTCCTTCACTTATTGTCCAAGTCTCAATTATTTCTTTTTTGTATTGTCATAACATGTTCTACACAGACTTGCTGAACATGCCAGCTGATACCAAAGGTTTATGCAAGTTCATTTTTGGTGAACATTTAATAATTTTGTTAAATTGATCTTCAACCAGTCCATTTTTTTTTGCTTCCAGTTTTCTTTTTCTTTGCACAAATTTAAACACTAGTCCTATATTATATTTGACCACTACATAGGCAAGATTTAATGAACTGTGAACGGCAGTGGCCATATGGATGAGGTCTTCCTGCATTTGCTAAGAATAGAAACCCCTTTTGAAACCAAATAAATAGACGAGAAGTTTGAATGGCCACAGATATTGCTGCCAAAGATGTTTTTTTTTAATATTTACTCCCAATAACCTTGAGAAAGTAGACTTCAGTTCCACAGCTACTGAATGTTAACCCTTTTTAGGTTCTCTCTTTTTTTGTTCTTTGTACCACATTCTGTTCTCTTTTCTTCTCATTTCCTACTATGTCCCCAATTTTCCTTGCATCCCAGTGAAGCTAGTTGTTTCCTTTCTAGGAATGTGGCTTCTGGCAGGGCATCACACCCAGGCATAGATGCATATATAAAAGATCATATGCAGACACACATATTGTAATAGGAAAATCTCCAGGGCTGGTTTCAACTATAGTTAGCTAATCGGGGAAGCTGAGCATGGTAGATTTACCATTTATTATTTAGCAATTTATAGCCTCGTATAGTGCCTAGATGATCATTAGCATCATACGAATTCTAGATATTTTTTTATGTCTCTCTCCTTCAATAGTTCTACAATATTAAGCAATTCTCCCAACCCTGAGTAAGAATGGACTTTTTTTTTTTAACCAAAAGAATTTGCTGGCAAAAGGGCCTATAAAGAGCCTACAGAAATCTTGGGATTTGTACTAGTAATGTACACTGAGGATAGGGGGGAAATCAGCTTATCTTTGCTAGTGGTTCACAAATGTGAGCA
The DNA here is from genome assembly GCF_051295495.1 of Thamnophis sirtalis. Taxonomy (NCBI): domain Eukaryota; kingdom Metazoa; phylum Chordata; class Lepidosauria; order Squamata; family Natricidae; genus Thamnophis; species Thamnophis sirtalis. The sequence continues at coordinate 38,416,762 of NW_028261385.1, read as the reverse complement.
TGCGCACATTTCTACAAAAAAACCTTCCCATATTAACTATCTAAAAGTTGCTTGGCTGGTCATGGCTGTTGTAAAATTGTAACTAGTCACCCAATGGTGGGAGAAGCCTGCTCCTCTGTGTGTGTGTTCTCTGGCACATATTTTCCAAATTACTATGATATACTTACAGGAATAGAATATAAACATTTTGGAAATTCCTACATATCCCTTAGCCTTAAATTTGGGGAGGAGGGGATCTATACCAAATATGCAGTGAGGGAGGGAAGAGAGAATGAAATGAAGAGGGAAAACAAACAGGATATCAAATCTGTGCTGCAAAAGTTTCCAAGCGCATTAGATGGCAGCAAACAGGTACAAAAAACAATGGAGGGGCTGCCTTCTAATACTCATGGAGGGGTTTGCATAGCCCAAAGCTAAAAAACCTTAGCAAAAAAGATTGTTATGTGAGAGAAAAGGGAAACAAAAAGAAGAGGAAAATAGATAGCACAGAAATATATGTATTATCTGTTGTGACTCAGCAGCAGCTTGCTGTGAGTTGCATCGGGATGCAGGAATAATGAGCAGCTGTTGCAGAGAAAAGACAGATGGTGCCACGCCTTAGTTGCAGAAGTCAACGTTCGTGGTTCGTCGTTCATCGTGTGTGGTTCATCGTTTCGAGATTCAAAGTGGCACTTGGATAAGTGATTTGCTTTCTGTAACCCTGATTCAAAGAGGCACTTGGATAAGTGATTTGCTTTCTGTAAACCTGGTTTGCTGTAAGACCTTTTTGTTTTTGCTTTTGCTGTGTAACTTTTTGCCAGACACTTTATCTAAATTTATTTTTGGGCTCGCAGCCAGCTTGAGTCAGGACTGATAAATATATTTCCTTTGAAGTTCTGTCTGACTGTCATTTGTGAACGAGCAAAGAGGGGGGTCAGAACAATTATCTATGTTACCCAATGCAAAACAGAGAGGGGATGGCCTCCTGGAATATTTTAAGTTGAAGAAAAATGTGAGAAATAACAGTAAAATCAAAATGTGCACATCCTAATGTTAAATATATTGCACTGAAGATATCATTATCATGTAAGGTTTGTCTTTCTTGTGACATTCTCTGAAGCTATTCTAGAAAATATGTGCAGGAAATGCCTTTATAACCCTAAACCTGGATTATTAGCAGAAGCAGGAGGCTAATAAGCTAAATGGGTCTAAAAGAGTCTGGTACCCTTTAAGGCAGTGGTGAAATTCAACCAGTTCTATCCAGTTAGGGCTAACTGGTAGTGGTGGCGGCAGCAAGAGGCTCCACCCACCCACCCCAGATATCATCACATCACATTTTTGACACTCTAAACATGCACACACTCACATTTGCACACGGGTAGCAAAGGTAAGTTGATTTCACCCCTGTTTTAAGGCAACATAAGGACAATGGGAAGAGGTTTTGTCAAAAGAGAAAATAATAGAAGTGGGAAACAATGACAGAAAAAAGAGTGAAAGAAGAAAAGAAATAGGAAATTGAAAGAAAAAGTTGGGTAAAAGAAGAAAACAGGAGAATGTTCAGCTTGCTTGAAGAGCAGCAAGAGTCCATTCACATCCTCTCAGCCCTCAAAATGACTAAAATGCAGATGAAAACCTTCTAAACCAAGGATCCTTTTTCTCCCAGAATCCTTTATAGAAGATTAGCAATCAATAATCTATGAGACAACAGATCATGATTTGCTCTAGCAAAAAGAACTATGTTATCTGATATACTGGGAGCATAGCATCACTGTGACTTTATAGTGTTTCATTTATATCTTTCATGTTAAACCATTATACTCTTCTGTTCTGAAATCTTTTCTGTTTGCTATGATGTATTTTCTCAACAAGAGGCTTAAATTACACACTTGAGAGAAAGCAGAACAGCATGATTTCATTTGGTGGGTTGTTTTATTCTACAGGAGATCATCAAAGCGTTGAATGATACATTATGAAAATATCAATCAAGACAGCCCCATTTCTTATAAACAGGAGGCAAAAATATACACATCTTGTCATGAATTAAATTGAGTACTTATTTGGATAACTTTTTCTATTTAATAAACCTAACTGAGATTCACTAATGTAATTTCCTAATATTTTACATTATTACTGAGATTACATTTTACCTTCAAATTTATTTCTTAATTAGATTACATTAACATTGATCATAAATTATATTACTGCATGTCAATTTATTGTTCATGTGATTTTACACTTAAATATTCAAAGTAAGAAAACTGTGAAAATACAGAATTTAGAACACTATTTGAGTGAGTACTTTGTGACTTGGTTTGGGGGGGGACAAACAGAAATAACAGCTGTGAAATTCCTGGTGCTCTCTGAGCTTGGTTATTCCCTTGTAGACATTTCACTACCCAACTAGATAACATTTTCAATTATTTAAGCTTGGTAAACAACCAAGTTCAGAGAGCACCAAAAACTCCACAATTCAAAACTGAGTTACAGATATTACCCTCTATTAGAAATAACAACTTCAAAATGCTGCATTTCTTAAATCCAAGTAAGAATCTTTTCTAGTGTTGCTTTTGGATTCTTCTAACTCATAAATTCTAAAGTCCCTTTGGATGCATTACATTTCTGATTATCTCCCCACAGATTTTCAATAATATTAAAGGCTAAGTACTATGAAGGTATTTCCAAAATATTTATCTTTCATTCATGTAAGTACTTCATGGTAAATTTGAAGGTATGTTTTGGATTATTGTCATGCTGAAACATCGAACCTATTTTCAGCTTTAGGACCTTGGAACATTAGCTTCTTTGTTATGTGGATGTTTGGTTGAATCCTTTTTTCCTTTTAGCCATATAATATTTCCTGGGCCACTGGCTGCCATACAACCACAAAGATAATAAAATCCTCTAGATTTACAATAAATTCTTCAGCACAAATGTTTTACCTCTTTTTCTCCAAAAATATTTTATGTTGTGTTAGCCAAACAGTTCAATTTTTGTTTCACATTGATTCAGAGTGCTTTGTTTCAGAGCATTTACAGTTCATCAGGACAATAACTTTTCTGATGAAGATGAAAAAAGTATTTACTTCTGATATTTGTCCTATGAGCATCACTACTGAAGAAGCAACACTATATTAAAGACCCATGGACAACTACTATTGTTAGTTCTGTTTTTCATCAGTCAGTTTTCATGCAGTTCAAGTATTAACAAATTGATGTTGAAAAGGATTTGTTGTTGTAACAATAGCACACACAGCATTCTGGCTAGTTGGCATTAGGCTAGAATTGAATCAATCAGCTCTTAACTGGTTTCCCTTTTTCAGTTATAAGGTTTAATTTTATATTAGAAATATTCAAATATTCAAATACATATAACTGCCTAGTATGACTGATGCAGAATTAAAACAAGAGTGTTGTAATTAGTGCTGAATAAATGTACAGGATTTTGTGGCATAACATGCAATTGAGCTAACTTAATATGGTCTCTGCATACCAAATAAATATGACTTCTAATACTAGTTTCTTGGGATAATGAATGGGAAGATACTGCTGAATTTCAATATCATACTATGAGTTTCCCCATAGGTGTTGTGCCAATACCAAAATAGAACATTGGATTACATAGGGCTTTGGTCTCATACAATCTGAGTGCTTTCATTCTTCTTTCTGAAGTTGTTATATAGATTTTGTTGGAAGGAAAGGAAAAAGTTCGTTTGTTGCTTTTGTTATCTCATAGTAATAGCTATAGCTTATTGTTTCTATTCAGCTTTCCAGTATCAGTAAGGAGACTTTGAAGAAGCAGGTCAGGTAAAGGTTAATGCTTTTGAACTCTGATATTGGAAATACTCCTGGAAATAACATGCCAAAAACTAACATACTAACACAGAATACAGAATAACAGAGTTGGAAGGGACCTTGCAGTCATCTAGTCCAACCTCTCCAAGCAGGATACTCTATACCATTTCTGACAAGAGGCTGTCCAGTCTCTTTTCTAAAGTTTCCAGTGTTGAAGCACCCACAAGTTCTGAAGGCAAGCTGTTCCATTGGTTGATTGTTGCTGCCACACACTGCTGGCTTATATTTAATTGATTATCTACTAGAATTCCAAAATCCTTCTCACAGTTAACTGCAATTAAGCCAGGTTTCACCTAATCTGTACGTATACTTTTGGTTTTTCTTGTCTAAGTTTAAAACTAGTTTTCTCTACATTGAATTTCATTTTGTTAGATAGGACCTATCACATACATACACATACATATCAGTAGTGGGATTCCAATTTTTTTACTACCATTTTGCTCATGTGCGCACTTGCGCAGAAGCATCTAGGTGGGTGGGTGAGCCTCCCATCACCGCCACTACCAGTTTGCCCAATCCAGGCTGAACTGGCAGAAACCCACCTCTGGTACATATAAAAAATCAACCCAGATTTTTCATTCTGAGCCAAATGATCCTATTTTGGACACATTATGTAAAGATCCAACTCTTTGGAAAAGACTCTAATGCTAAGAAATATAGAAATAAAAAGAAGATAGCCAGCATAAAGTGTATGGATTCAGTTAAAATGACAATGAGTGCACCATTAGAAGACCTGAAATACCAGAATAGGGGCAATTGTCATGGAGAAAATCTGTCTATAATATCCCTATATTATAATAATCAATCGTCAGACCAAGATGATGTTATGTGTCACCAAATAAGTTAAACCACTAATCTGATTCAGCATGTTCATGTAATTATATGTTCATAGTTTGTTTTTTCAGTAACAGTTTTATTCACAGCCAGAGAATAAACAAAAGAGCAGCTTACAGTATGGGAAGGGAATTGAATGAGTCAACTGTATTTACTGCACAATGTCAGAAAACAGGAAAGTCTCTTTATGTTGCCTAAGCAATGGGTGACAACTCCAACCTTCCAGTACCATGAGAGGATGACTAGGAGTCTGTCCAGAAAATATGGAACATTTTCCTTTCCTTCCAGCAAAGTAGATTACTCTATTTTTAATAACTTGCCCTTATAAGCCAAGATTAAAAGTTCAATATAATAAAATTACTCAAGTTCAATCTATTTAAATATTAAACTTTAAGGTTTTATAAAATACAAGCTTTAAAGTTATAAGCTGTCCTTAAATTAAATACAGATTTGATGCCAGGCATACATCTCAAGGGAGGAATTTTCAGAATGACTTTTTTTTTCCTAGTTGATAAAATTACTTCTCTTAAAGACAGAACAAAGAGATTGCTTCTTCTAATCAGTCTCATGCATGAACAGGCTTATTATGCAAGAAATGGTCCTGTAGATACTGTGATCCAAAACCACTTTAAAATTCCAGCAGTGTACTTGAAATGGATTTGGATATGAATAGGCAATTAACCGAATTTCTTCAGAGCTGATATAAGACATTAAACACACCAATCAGAATTTTCCCATCTAACTTCTGTTCTGACAATTCCAATCATTTTCAAGGGCGGTCACAACTCTGATACATTATTTTAATATCATGTAAAGTTTACTGATAAGCAGCCACAGGAAAGGATAATCTGAAAAAACCAGGCAAGATATTGAAACTACATGACAGGGATGAAATCCAGCAGGTTCTGACAGGTTCTGGAGAACTGGTAGTGGAATTTTTGAGTAGTTTAGACAACCGGCAAATGTCACCTGTGGCTGGCCCCAGAGTTGGGTGGGAATGGAAATTTTACAGTATTCTTCCCTTGGAATGGGGAGGGTATGGAGATTTTGCAGTATCCTTCCCCTGGAGTGAGATGAGAATGGAGATTTAGCAGTATCCTTCCCCTGGAGTGGGGTGGGAATGAAGATTTTTCAGTGTCCTTCCTCTGCCATGCCCAATAAGCCATGCCCACCATGCCACACCACACTCACCAAGCCATGCCCACAGAACCGATAGTAGTAAAAATTGAATTTCACCACTGCTACATGAACCCCAAGAAACAGTGTGGGTTTCAGTACTTCTATTCCTGAGCATAAGAAAGTCCTTTGAATCAGAGAACTCAAACCCATCTACCACGCATGTAGTGGCCAAATTCTGTGTTGCTGCAATGTCCACAAGAAAAAAAATTGATTACAGAATTATAGCTGTCAACCTGTACCAATTTTTTGGAGATATCTCTAACTATTTTTGGAACATTATATTTACTCGCATACTTATCGGCTTTTCGCCCACATAAATTAGGGAGTGACCCTAACAGTTTGAGACCATGTATTTTCTTAACAGGGATGTTATTATCCAATATTAATGTCAGTACTATTTTTCTAATATATTGTAAAAAGTGATGTCTATTGCTGGTCTATGACAGTAATAAAGTTATATTTTTCTTTGGATCAGACTTCTGTGATTGACCAAATACATCTAGGAAAGCACTAGGACAATAACTCTATTTCATAATGGCTTCCTGAGAAGTGGTTTTGAGATATGCTTCCTGGCAGTCAGGAAATAGAAAAATAACTAGACAAATGTATTTGTCCAGTTATTTTTAAAATTATAGAAACCGGCAATTATTCTCACCATACTTGATGGCAATAAATTCCATGGTTAAACTATGTGCTTAAAGGGTTTTTTTTTATTTAGAGTCAGTGAATAGTTTCAGCTTCTATGTAATACCTGTAATATATTAGAGAAATCACCTGTAATATATTAGAGAAATCACTATGTAATACCTGTAATATATTAGAGAAATCACCTACTCCATGCATGAGTTTTTATACCTCTTCACTTCCCTGCCCACTAACCAAGCTAAAATAAAACTATAAAGTCACATTTGCATATATTTTCTTTATCTAATAATTTTGGCTCTTGTTTTCTTCAGCATTTCCAGATTTACAGTATTCTTTCTGAGATGCAATGACTAAAAGAATGCATAATATTTTAAAAGCAGTATGTCCCTAGCTTATATTTATGTAAGGCATTATTACAGAAGCAATCATGTTTTTTTAAAAAAATAATCCTAAGAATGGTTTTTTAAAAATCTGCTTCTGCCTCCCAGCAATTTGCCTTCTTGCAGAAAATACCGTGTTTCAGTTTCAATGCCAAAAACGGGGTGTGTGGAGGCAGCAATAGGCAATGAGAATCCTTGCAGCCTGAAACAGCTGATGGTGGGGAGGCCGATGCAACCAAAAATCCACTGCTTGTGCTAATCAAGTTGTGCTGAAGCTGAAACTGAAACAGGCTGTTTGCTGTTTGCTGCAAGGAGGCAAATTGCTGGGAGGCAGAGGCCAAAGGCTGGGGGCCGGCAGGTGGGTGGGACTACATTCAGTGTATAAGATGCACCCAAATTTTCACCCTCTTTTAGGGGGCAAAGTGCATCTTATACTCTGAAAAATACAGTATTTTGTTTTTGTCATTTAAATATACATACATTAATCTCTGCATTATCCTTCACCTGTTCTTTCATACCTCTCTTAGTAAGACATGATTTACTTTTTGGAACCCATATTAGGCTTTCTTGATAAAACTTATTCACCATATTATAATATCTGAACACTTGATTATATTTTCATTAATAATTCTAACTTCACCAGAACAATCTATACATCAGTTTTCCTACCTCCAGGAACTACAGCCCTGCAGTGTGTCCATCTGGTCAAGATGCTATCAGAATTGAGCTTTGGTTTACTATTTAGACATCTAGTCAGGGAGGGGTTGCTGCCAGCATTACTGCCAATTTGGTGCTTTGCGCGCACTCTGCACACATGCACAGTTCCTTGTAAATAGATCTGCTCAAATGCAGAAGATTTTAAATGCCAAAAAAATATGCCGTGATAACCGGGAACCAGTTCAGGGGCATGGCAAGCCTGCTGTCCCTACCAGTTCAGCAACCCAGTTGCAATTTTCACTACAGGTTCACTCAAACCAGTGCGAACCAGTAACAATCCACCTCTGCATCTAGTAGTTATTGTACCCGCCACAATAGTTCAGCATCTCCACTACTTTATTGTACCTGAATTGGATAACAAATACATATAGTAAATACATTAGGGACATATTTTTGATTTAATTTTTTTAATTGAAAATTTTCAGACTTTTTCTGGGGGTGAAGGTTCTACGTATTTGCTTCATCAGATAGCTGGAATTTATTCTTCCAAGCATTCAGGCTTCTCCTGGAGCCCATCCTTAGGGGACACATCCTGGAGAAAAGTTCCCTGAGGATGGGCTCCAGCACAAGTCTGAAAACCTGGAAGAACAAACCTCTAATTGTGGTGACCAACTCAGATTGGATCCTGCAAGAGTATCCTGTGTCTTCCTTTTTAACATTTGTCAATGTGTTTTTTAAAAGCATTTAAAAACACTGGCCAGCTTACAAAAGCATCAGACTCTTTGAAGAATAGGGACTTCTTGGCCAATATTTCTTTTGATGACCATATGTTCACAGAGCAATAAATTCCACTAAGATCCAAGAGAAATCAAGCACTCTAATTTACTTCCATCAGAATTTCAAGGCTAATTCATGTTGATCCCTAATCATCTTAGATCCTCATCCAGAGCTATTCTACTTCAACAGTGGTAAAACACTAATGTGTTTAAAGCATCTTCCAATTTGAAGGATTAACTAAGCAAGGAGGACTGAATCTATCCTAATAACTTCTAATTAGGGTTTAAAGTTGGAGATGATATTCCATATAACTCCCCGCAATCATATTTGTTATATTCAGTTTATCAAAAAAAATTAAAAAGTCATTCTCGTGCCCCAAACACTTATTACTACCAAACACAAAATACAAGGTATCTTCCTTTGAAATCCTAAATTATTCTACATTTGAAGTTTTTCATTTTTTATGACAGGTTCAGAGAAAAACATGACCCTTGTAATGGTTTAATTCATTTTTTTTTATTCACATTTTTTCTTCTTCTTGTGTTTTGTCCTACACTCCCTTCCCATTAATTGTAAGCCGCCCTGAGTCCCCTTAGGGAAAAGGGCAGCCTATAAATTTAAATAAAATGAAAATAAAATGAAAATGAAATGCCACGTTGGATTTTACATTTGCTACCAAAAGAACAACAGCCAAGTAGTTCTCTGTGTGATCCAGATGTCCTCCTATGGGGTTCTCAAGCTTACAATTAAGCATGAAGAAGTTACTGGGGACACCTAAAATCAGAATTTTAAAATTACCTGAGGAATAAAACACATATGTGAACTTAACAATGTCATTTTGGCAGAAATTTAGACAGATAAAGCATAGGACTACATCAAGAGAATATAATTCAATGTCTAACACAATGCAAAAGGGAATGGAAAACAAAGGGATTGGGTTTTTCCATATATGGATTTGTTTCATATTGGATTGCCTACGAATATTGTAGCTTCTTTTGGTATTTCCTGAAGTTCATTTTTATATCCCAAGGTTGTAATCATTTAGTGAAAACTTTCTTTAAAACATCAAAAAGTCTTAGGTTGAAAACCTATACAACTTTCTTTACTAAGGGAACTCACTGAGAATATCTTATTCATTTTCTAATTATTTTTTAAAGTCTAAATAAAATTAACTATTTAATAGTGATCAGAAAAAGAAACTTATTTGGACTGGAATGTGTCTCAGTGAAGAAAATAGAAATATATCTCAGTTTCTGGTTTTCCTTTTGCTATGCTATGCCTAAGACATACTTCAAAGTATTCAATGTAGACAATTTATTAAGATTTCTAATTCCTCAATATGCTATTAATTTTGAAATTTTAAATACATTAATCTTAGACATTATTACTACTTGAGTTTTTAAAACTATTGTACATTAAAAGAAACTCAGATACTCATTAATTGATTGAAAAATCTGGTGTCTTCTAAAAATACAGTATATTTTTCAATATTGAATTATTGGTATGATTTGTAAAGTGACTGCAAAAAGACTATTAAAAATTCCCAATTAATCTGTGAAAGAAAGTGACATATTCGTTTATACTGGTTGTTCCCAAAGTTTGGAATTTATTAGGATTTACAGAATTAGAAAAACAGAGAGAACCAGAAATGCAAAGCATGGAATTTTATTATTGGATAAATGATACAATAAGTGTCCGTACCTATTGATACCTGGGACATTTATTCATTTGTTACACTTTGGGGCCATCTAAACCATGTTTGTATGAGAGAGAGAAAGTCACAGAGGAAGGGAGAGAGGAAGAGGCAGAGATGGTAATATTTTTCATTACCCAAAGCAACTACAGGTAATTCTTGACTTATGTCTTGTTGCTTAGTGAACATCCAACTTTATGATGGACCCAAAAATGTGCTTACTGACCCAGATTTCAAGTTCTGATGGTTGCCATCCCTGGTCAAGTGATTGCATTTTGGGTACTCAGCAACCAGCCCATCGCTATTTGCAGTGTCCAGTGGTCATGTGATCACAACTTATGACTTTTTTTCTGGAAACTAGCATTTACTTCTAGTTTCTGGGGGGGAAACCAACAACAACAACCATTCTGTTTGTTTCATGATTGCCACAAAAAAGGTTGTAAAATCAGATAAGGTCTTGTGATTAATAACCAGCACGACTTACAAGCTCAATTACACTTGTAAGTTGAAATATCTGTATGATAAAGAATTGACTGCTTGTTATACAGTTTAGAAAGATATGTTGTACTTATAAAAACAGATTAGGCAGTAGTCTGGACTGGCAATGCCTATAACACTATATAATTTATGAAATAATGATGCATAAATATTTCTACATCTATAAAAACATGCTATGTCATTTCATTTTTTTAAAGCCGTTAAAATTAACAATAAATATCAGCAATATATATGTATGTAAAGTACATATAGATTAAATTATCCCTTTATATCATAACAGGAATAGAAGAGTTTAATACAGTATTCTGTCACAAGAATTGTAAGACTTGTCTATGTTATTAATCTTAGGATCATTCTTGATTCTGCTGAAATCAAGGGAAACGGAAACTTCTTATCTAACTTGCATTCTCCACTTCAGACTGTTGGATATGGGGGGGGGGGGTATTTATTTATTTTACATATTCTAACACTTTGCATCTGAGAAAGGGACAAAACCATACTGCTGATTTTCATAAATCTTGCTATTGAAATTTAGCACTGAAGTGGGAGGGAGAGGTATTCTGAGGAACAAAAGAAGAAGATATGACTTCAGCAACAGAGTGGTCAGTGCCTGGAATGCACTACCTGATTCTGTTGTTACATCCCCAAACCCCCGTCATTTTAACCTAAAACTGTCTACTGTTGACCTCACCCCATTCCTAAGAGGTCCGTAAGCGGCGTGCATAAGCGCACCAGCGTGCCTATATTCCCTGTCCTACTGTCTCCATTTATTTGTACGCATTTACTGTGTTCATATTTATGTTTATGCTTATACCTGTTATCTTTTACATGTTTGACAAACTAAAAAATAAAACAAAATAAAACAAAATAAAAAGGGATGTAGGAGCAACAGGATCATAGGATCTCAAATTGTCCCACTCTTCCTAAGATTCAGGGAGACCCACAGTAAAACTTTCAAAAAAAAATTCCAGATATTGTTTTCTACGGAATTTCTAAAGACCTGTGTTTTTACTAATACGTACTTCAGCATATCTGAGTGTACTTACACTCCGGCTTAACTTCATATAAAAAAACATAAAATATGAGCACATGAAAATACATTCCCTCATTTATTGTACAGATTCTACATGGAGTGCATATTCTACATGGAGATCAAGAACTTCCTAAACTAAACTACAATTCACCTATTAACACATAAAATATTTATTCTGTTTCATATCTTATGTTGAGGCAACTGCGTGCCCAGCTGTCTCTAATACATTATCCCTGTCAGTACTGTAGAACAAATGGTATAACTCAAAAGTTTTTCCATGCTTCTTTGCCATTGTGCATGTTTATATAACTGGGTGGGAGATTTTATGCCTATTATCTTTTCAGAGCTATACATTATATCCTATATCAGATCTGTTCTGTGAGTTCCCAGCCATATCAATCATATTTACTCCACAGCAGATTTTTCAGAAAATTCACATTTAACTTTAAACATTAGGGGATTCTTTTCTGTGGTGGGAGAATGCTATATGTTTTTCTCTACAGGCAATATTTAAATCAGAAGAAATGAACATAGCTACAAATATATTTTCAGCACATATGGTACTTTGGTCTCCTTTCTAGACTAGATAAAATAAAATTGAAGAATATATTGACTGGGAATTACCACACTGTATTACAAATACTCTTATTTGAATAAAGAAAAATGGTCATTCTTATTTTCATGAAGTTTCCCTCTTGTCAACTTTCTTTATTTCGTTCAGAAACCTGACATCTCTTTCTAAACCAGAATTTCTTCCTTTCTTAATACAATTACCGGAACATTTTTTTTTATATTTTTAAAAGTTCTAGAAGTTTACATTATATTAATAGTTGCAAAATTATTTGTTTGACAATCAACTATTTTTTCTGAGAAACAAAACCACAAGTATGAAGGGTGAAGGGAGACCATAACATTCATTTTGGACCTAACTTGAAATGTTGGAAATAACTCAGTTGGTTTTGGACTGATTTGCTTGATTGTACTTGGAAACTAATCTGAAGTGAAATTCAGAAATAAGTAGATCTATACCGCTTATTGACCAAGAAGGAATTTTCACATGACTGATTTTTTTAATGGAAGCAGAACCTATAAAATTAAGGCCAAAATAATAGAAGCAATAAATAGATTCTAACTTCAGGAATCTAGAGTCAAGATCAATGGTAAACAGATAGGGATGTAAAAAGACTGGGTAATTAAAATAGGAATTGTGAGAGTAATTGTGAGAGTAATTAAACAGAAAAACAGAAAAAGCACCAATAATCACTGACTCCTCCAAAACTCCATAAAAATCCCTACTTATATGCCTTTAAAAAGGGAACACATAATAGCAAGGTTAAGTGGGCATCCTAGCATTTTATAAAACCTATTTGGATTACATCCATCATCTATTTTACATCTTACTACATATTTGGCAAGTGGTTGGACAACTGATAGCTTGAAATTATCTCCAAGCAGTACAATGGATGTAAACAACAGTGGATGATGGCACCAAGGTCATAAAAGAATTATTTGAAACAGAAGTATCCAAAAGATCCAATACTCCACCATATGAATCACTTGCTAAGATGCGTGGCTAAATAAATCAAATAAACAAATAAATAAATTTACAAAAGCAGTGATACAAGCTCTACAGTTTTTATACATCTACCTGATGACATGGCACAAATACAATAAGTAAAGAGATTGCAAGAGGAGGAGCCAATGTTGCGATGATATGGACGTGTGGTCTCAATGCTCCGAGACCGCAGCCAATACTTTTGCCGCTGGGTGGTCCAATCATACCTAAACTGTTCTGCAGAGACAGTGAACAGAAAGAATATGTCTTGCTGATGTAGACATCGCAAAGTCCCTGATAGAAGCAAGAACCAACTTAGATACAGCTAATGTTTTGATTATTAGGGGGGAAATGTTATGATACAGGATATAGTCAAATAAAGGAGGGATAAGAATAACAAAGTATATATAGAAATGGGTATAATATAGAAACTGGATGTATATTTTAAACAGTGATTTGGAAAGGAGGATTAGAAAACTTTGTTATTAAATATTATGGATATTTAGCTAGAATAGGACATAAGAATTTAGTGTTAGTGGAGGATCTTAGAAATAGTAATTGAAAGGCCAATATGTGGTTATGTATTAAACTTTGGTATATTTTATGATGAAGGACACTTAAACAATTATAGTCAAATGAAAATGGAGATATGATGATGGTGACATGTTTAAATATTTGAGTTAAAATGGTTGAGTTAATATGAAGTATGTTTGTTGATTGTGGAAGAGATGCACGAAAGTCTTTTTGTAACCAACTGATACACTTTCTACAGCATGTAAAGAAGGATTGTGTTTGTTTTAAATAAAAAAATAAAAAAATAAGTAAAGAGATTGCAGAACACTGGCACAATGCTGCTCTTATTACTTGTCTCCATATACTTCCTCTGAAGACATTTCTGCTATCAAGGTGGTGTGATCAAAATGCAAGCAAGGCTGTATGTTTTTGGGATTCTGGTCCATCCCACATGGTGAGAATTCCCTCACAATATGCTAGAAGAATTTCATCTGTTATCTAATGTGTTAGCATGTTATTGAATGCACATTTTTGATTGTCTCATGAGATTTCTGGTTGGCTATAAAAGTAGCTTTGAACTCTTTGATTAGGCTTTGTTTATCTTCATAATCTAGTATAAGGCTCCTGTTCAGTAAAAGTTCATTTGAAAGTTCATGTCATTGGTTCTTTGTTCCAGCTGGTGCAGGATGGGTTCCTGGAAGCTGTGCCTATTCCTTTTAAATGTCCCAAGACTTCAAATCTCTGCAGATGTCACAGGATGTAACAGCTGTGTTTCCCAGCTCCAGTTTTGAGTAGAAGCCTCTCTTAGTATTCTTTCTGTTTCTATTGTGGGATAAAACTTAACTCCTGGTAGCCACAATAGGCAAGGAAGAAGCAAAAGTTAAACATCCTAAAAAACAAAAGGGATTAGGTTTAAAAATATTGTTCAAAACAAAAATCATAGTAATGTATCTAAACAAATACTTTGTAATTCTAAGTCGGTCTTTTGGTTTAGGATGCTTTGGTTTTAGAATGCTTTGGAGGGCTTTAGTTGATTTGTGTGTGATGCCATGTGACTGTCCTTTATTCTTTTCACAGTTTATGTTGGTTGTGCTATATTGGATTAAGACCAAAAGACCTACAGTTTAGGGTTAGGGTTAGATCTAGAAAAAAAGAAAAAAATCTATTAAAAAAACAGGAGTCATGTGCAATATTCAGTGTAAAGATTATCACAGTCACTATGTAGGACAAACAGGCAGAAGACTACCAGAATGTATCCATAAGCAACATCTTGCACTCAAAAGACATATTTAATTTCATAACACTTGGACAGAATTGTAGTTTCATCCTATGTGAACATTCTAGACCAAGCCAAGATCAGAAACCTACAGAATTCTTGGAAGCCTCTTAATCAGCCTCTTAAACAAGCAAGTAGAGATAAACAACAGCAACATACCTAAACACCGCCTCACCCCAAACCAAAATCCAGATGAGGAGAGATTAATACCAATATTAACACTAGATTGACAACCAGGAAGTGAACAATATCCCAATCAAGGAACTACCAACTCAGACAAACAAGCTAACAGTAAACAACAACCTAATCATGGAACCACCAAGACCACTCCCACCAATGTTGATAAAGCAAGCCATCATATATAATAAGAATAAACGCCACTCTCTTCTAGCACTGATGATGTTGCCTAATTTGGTAATGCAATATCTACAAGAAAACAACCAACTCAGATTGCACCAAAGGCCTCGCATATTATTTAGATCTGGACTTTAAAAATGATATCAAAGCCAAATCAGCCATAGAAGTAATTTCTTTCTCTCATAATAGGTTAGGGAAGAAATTATAGAGGTGTATAAAATCAAATATTTTTTCTCCTATTTAATTTAAGATTACCTACTGAAATTAAATACAGAACTGACAGAAAAATTGATAGAAAATTGGAAAATTTTACAAGGTGGTTGGACAGGTAGAAGATCAGTCTATACATAGCTATTTATATTGACAAATATTAATATCTCCTGAGTCATAAACAACATGTCTTAAATATTGACTGCTGCAAATTGGCAATGGAAATGGATGATCACCATTCAGCACAGGTTTGTAATTTTCTCAAATGGATCCAGTTGGCCACTGTGTGACACAAAACACTGGACTAGATCCTTTATGGTATGATCCAGTTGGATTGCTATTCCATTACTTAATCTGATTTAAATATCATTTTTGAAATGAGTATATTAGCTTCTGCGAAGACTCTGCCCTTGGTGCTCTATATTAAAATATTGAATCTTTTTCTTTTCCTCTTAAATTTATTATCAACAAAACTTTCTGGAATTAATAAATGCCATGATAAAAAAAATTCAGGAAGCATACAATATTAAGCTACAATTTACATAATTTAAACTACAGTAATGCATGGCAGTACTGAAACAACCATCAGACATATACTTTGTAACATGAAAATGACAATAAACTGGAGGTTTGCCCATAACTCCAGATGGTGATTTCAGCTGTAAATTCTCTTCGTCTTCTTTGGTTAATACAGTTTAATTGGCAGGATTAAAGTGAATCAAATTGTGTAAATTATCTCACTGAGTTAATACTGAGCAATTTTGTTTTAAGAACCATTTGACTCCTAATTCTTGTAATTTGTAACACTGTTCAGAATACATTTTCAAATCTTGCTCATCACTAAATAATCAAGAATAATAAAAAATAACATGACATGGTAAACTTTGACATTTCCTTTCTGAAAGCATGAAAGCATGGCTAGTGAAATTCAAAAGATGGGTAGTTCCTGTAAATATTCTGTGCTTCAAATAGGGTATTTTT
This sequence comes from Thamnophis sirtalis, assembly GCF_051295495.1. Taxonomy (NCBI): domain Eukaryota; kingdom Metazoa; phylum Chordata; class Lepidosauria; order Squamata; family Natricidae; genus Thamnophis; species Thamnophis sirtalis. Next base: position 38,400,344 of record NW_028261385.1, on the reverse strand, counting down.
TGGAAGAGTAGTTATGCATAGAAATTATTCTGTAATTTATTTATTTTTTCTTCCAGTTCACAAAGTTTGAGGAAATTTAATTTCCTTTAGAAATTCTTTCAGAGAATTTAAGTAAATTCAATCCATGGGCTCAAGGAATGAAAACCCCTTTGTTTTCCTTTGCTTTCCCCTAAGACATTTTCCTCTCTTTCTTGGGAGGGTTCAATAATTTCTATGGATCAGGTTATTTCTCAAACATTTTAGACTTTTATGCACATCAAATATAATAATCCAATATAATAAATTATTATAATTTAAATACATTATAATAAATTATCCAATAGAATAAAACTAATGTTTTATGCACATCCACTCATGGTCCCTTTCAATTCTGTTGTTCTATGTTCTAATGCTAATTCTCTTTACTGGAAGAGAGTTTAATAATGTCTATTTGATTCCACCTTTTTTCATATTGAGCCATTTGCCTTGTCCTACGTCATGCTATGGGAAGCATTTCACAACCAAGCCACTGGCTAGAATTTCTGGAAGTTATAATCCCAACACATCTGGAATGTTTTGCCACCAAGAGAGGTTTGTTTGGTTTTACCTTTGCCCCATTTCAGCAATCCAGCTGGTGACTACACTCGTACATTGTTTCTGAAAACTGAGCTCATGTAGAAAATAGAATGATTGAAGCTAACAAACAACATATGTAACAAGGAGTCATTAACTATGTATCCTAAAAGGTTCTTTAAACTCCCTGGAAAGCAGTTATATTATCATTTTTCAGATAGAACTGAACTGAAAAGAGTACCTGAAAAAGAGGGGAATTTTAATTTTGTGTTTTTGCCAGCTGAGAGATAAAGTATTTTTCACTCTGGTCTCATATATATTCCATCTTCACAGATACAGATATTTCTCTTTTCAGGCTGCATATAGCAAAGACAATTGTGCCAATAGAACAATAGAACACAGTAGGCTCCATGAAGCCATAACCAAATGATAATAGCAATAGCAATAGCAGTAGACTTATATACCGCTTCATAGGGCTTTCAGCCCTCTCTAAGCGGTTTACAGAGAGTCAGCATATTGCCCCCAACAATCTGGGTCCTCATTTTACCCACCTCGGAAGGATGGAAGGCTGAGTCAACCCTGAGCCGGTGAGATTTGAACCGCTGAACTGCTGATCTAGCAGTAGCCTGCAGTGCTGCATTTAACCACTGCGCCACCTTGGCTCTTAAATGCAGATGTAAGACTCAGATTCCATTCAAGATTCCTTTATCCACCTATTTATTTATTTATCAAATGTATATGGCTGCCTCTCTTGCACAAGTGACTCTGGGCTGCTACAATACAATACACCCAGCCCTCTCCCAGAAAAATGAAATATCCTAGGAAATATTGAAAAGGCAGAATATTTCTCTGGATGTGAAAAGAAAGAAACATGTTTTAAAAGAAAGAATAGCTGTCTGTAGCTTCCTGCCCATGCCCACTTTGTCAATGGGCCATTAAGAAGGCCAAGCCAGTCCCTTTACATAATAAAGACTTCTCCACTGCAACCCCATGGGGGATGGGATTAAAGCATGATAATATTGGCTCTTTACTCAACTGACCACATGGCATCTGAGAACTCAACCAAACCTGGATTCAAAACGCAGCCTAGAGAGTTGCCCCTGCATGGCCCTATGGGAGTCTGACAACCAATCAGAATACATTTCTTACACAGGAACAGGAAACAGAGAGGTGGGACTGAACAGGTTATAAAAAGTCTAGCAAGCCCCTTCCTCAGCCCTTCACTTCTTCTCCACCAACATTGAAGCATGTGATCACCTTTTCTGTTCAGGACTCAAGCCATGTGGCCCTGTCCACCAATAAACCATCTTTCCAAACAGCCTGCATGTCTCCAGTGTCTTTTCCCCCACTTGGAGCCGAACCCAGAAGGACATTTCTTTCATCAACACCATACATGTGGAATCACAAATTTTCACCCATAGAACAGACATCTACTCAATACAGGCTTTTCCTTCTCCCCCATATTTATCACTATAAAACAGCTTCCAAGACTGAGAGATTTTGCCATCCCACAATACTATTTATTATTTTATTGTTCAAATGTATGTAGCCACCCATATCATCGGGAGTGTCTCTGGGAAGTGTATAACAATATTAAAGGTGGCTTCCAAAATTATATTTCTCTGCTTTAACAAGGCCCAGAAAATGCAAATTGTGGAGCCAGATATATTAAAATTCATCACAGCACCTCAGAATTGCTTTCTCCAACCTGCCATTCCTAAAATGTGTGGGGTCTCAACACCTTCAACCCACATGTTCAGAGCTGTCTGAAAAATTTTCATGTTTGTCCAATGTATCTGGTTGGTGTGGGGAGGAGGTATCAGCGTTATTTACATAAGCAAGTATTCCCTTCTTAATCCAGGTAGTTGTTATGACTTTGTGTGACAGCTGGTTGGTGTCTATGTTTCATTGGATTCATTTATTGCTTTATTATCTTGTTGATACCTATTTTAAATGCTGTTATTTATTGTAGTTCACTGTTATTTCTTGCTGCATTGTAAACTGCCATGGACTAGCCTGCCTGGAACATGTGAGTATAAATTTGGTAATAAATAAATAAATCAGCCTGAGAAAGATACCCCTAGGTTAAACCTTTCAAAATGTTGCAGCAAGAAACAGCTCAGTCATGGTGGGCTACCCAAAAGAGCCAGAATTAGAAATATCCTAAGGGAACAAAGCTGCAGCCCCACCACCACTGCTAGGTCAATAATAAGTTCCTATCCCAGTTCTCCTGAATAATATGCAGGACATTTACTACTGTTTATTTACAAGACATTTGCAGCTTCAGGGAAATCAGAAATACTACTCTTTTCAGCAACTCTTCTGTTTTCATAACTGAAAGACATCTGTCATGTGTTTCTTAGGATAGCAGGCAGTTAAGCTTATTAGACAAAGCAGGACAAAAGAAGCTCTTTTTGGCCTGGGAAAAAATAATCAAAGCAATAAACTTACCCTCAAATCTTTCTTCTCTAAAGAGAAAAAAATTCTATTTGATCTCATATGACAGAAACTCTAGCAAGAGTGAACTACGTTCAAGCGAGCCACATAGCAGAACCTACAGTAGAGCATGATTGTTAAGATTAGTTCATAACTTCAGCTCTGGTTTGATTTGTTGATGATACTGTCAAGGCAAACTGTCATTCTGTAGCCTGATGTTGTATGCATGATGGATTGAAGTCTATGAAACAAGCAGAATGGAATCCTGCCCCACATCCTTCATCGGGTTCTCATTTATATCTTACTTGGGGCTCCAACAACTGAAAACAGCTTGAGGTTTCAGTTTCTGGATCAGGACAGCTCAGTTAATTTAAAGTGGAAATGCCACATGATCAAACCAAGAGGCTTATATGCTCCAGATTCTACTACTAAGGATGTTAAAGGAGGGGTCAATATAATTCATAGAAACATTACCTTGGTTTTTTGTAAGTACCATTTTAGAAAACAGCCAAATATTTGCAAGAGGTACGTATCAATCAGTAACACTAGCAAAAGAAAAATAAGGATATACTGTATAAATGACACAATGCTATCAATGTAGATCCTGCAAATTACATTGGGAATGAGATTTCCTAGAACAATGTATCCAGTTATATAGATATTTGAATAAATCACGTTCAAAGAAGCTTTTCAGTCTAGTCTTAACTTTGCATAAATATATATATTTAATAAGATCTGCTTGAGGGGTTCTTGATGTTCTATGAACTTGTTTGTTTTCTTGCAGACATTTCCTAGATAACATCATCAGTGCTAATAAAGAATGCAGCTGACTGTCAGTTTATATTCTAGTCGCTTGCCTGCCAGTGTTGGTGAGGGTAGCTTCTTTGGCAGTTTCTTGATTGGAATATCATTTACTTGATTGCTGATCAGATGTTAGCCTAGGAGTGGTGGGATCCAGCAGCCGCTACTGCTGATTTGCGGGGGGGGGCCTGCACGCACATGCACAGTACAACAAAAATTGCTCTGTGCATGCACAGAAGCAAAAAAACAAGATGGCAGCACCATAGGCATTTTAAATGCTACAAACCTATGATTGTTCTATTTGTGAAGATCCGTTTCTAGCCAATTTAAAGTTATAGTAGAAAAATCTTTGGAATTTTATACAGGTTTTAGCAGACATGAATGTATTTCGGTGACTGAGAACATGCTTTGTATGTGGAACTTCCCACATTCAATTCTCACTATTTTGGCCCGAAGTCATGACGATCTTTTCAGATAGTTTGGATGCACCCTGTGAAGCCTTAGTCCCATAAGGATTTCTCTGGACTTGCAAGCAGCTTCAAAAGTGACAGAAAAAAAATATGAAATACATTAAGAAATAATTTTAGTGATCATTAATTTTATTTAAGTTTAAATTCAATCATTTTTATTTTGTTTTAGCCACCCACTGTTTCGGAGTGCAGCAATCTCTTTTCTGCTACCAACTGAACTACAAATCTGGATTTTTGTAGCTCAGCTAAAGTAGTTTGAATGAAAGCAGCCAAACTTCTTTCAGCATTTTGAATGAACCTAAAAATAAATTTATGGTTGCTTTAAAGGACAGTGATATAAATACAATAAAGGTAGGATAAAAGTAGGGTTAGGCTCAAATCTATGCGCAGAAGACTTGCCAGGCCTCTATTCTTTAAACTTAGAAATGTGTTGCAGGGTGGAGCAGCAAACAGATGGTATCTGTGGAATGGCTACTGGCTAGAACAACCACTAGAGGGCAGCAAAGAGGTTTTTTTTTTAATCTCCTGCTTCCCACCTATTGGCCATCCAAATTTTTGCAGTCCAAAATCTGATGGCCCTACTCTAAATAGACTTGAGACATCTGAACTTTCCTTCCCTACTTTTGGAAAACTGCTTTTTCTTTTTTTTCTTTTTTTCTTTTATTTTAATTTTATCAATTTCATATATACATTCACAATTATATGATCTCATAACTGTTATTAATAATGTGTATTTATAACAATTTTTCCCTACTGTTGACAATATACTTGAAGATTGCTTTTTTAACATCCCATAGATCCATCTTATCTTACAACGGTCCTACTTCTTCTTCCCTCCCTCCCTCTTTCCTTCCCTCGTTTCTTCTCTCCTACTGCTTTTTCTTTAAAGCATCCAACAGTAAGCTATTTTTGCCCTATCTTACCTTAACTAATATGTTATATTTGTAAAAAAATATTTTAATTAAGATCATTTTGTTAAGATTAATTGATGTTTTATCTTACTTTATATGGAATGGTATAAAAGGAGAGCCATATTATTCTATTATAGTAGTGTCTTACAACCACAATTTAGACTTTCCAGGCATGGTTGGGGGAGGGAGGAGGCCTATACCCCCTTGTGGCCCAGCTGGCCAAGGCCTTCCAGCCTACAGCAGATTTCCACACACTAGTGGTTCTAACCAGCCAAGTCTTCCCAGTTCACAGTTGAGTGGGGGAAGTTGCAATGTTTTCATGGTCATAAGGGCAGGCATGCTACTAAGCACCCAAATTTTTATCATGTCATTGTAGGGTGCTATAGCAGTTGGGATGTGAGGCAGAAGTTGTAACTCCCTTCATTCAGCCCTGTCATAATTTCAAATACCGTATTTTTCAGAGTATAAGATGCACCGGAGTATAAAATGCACCATGATTTTGAAGAGGCAAATTTTAAAAAAAGTTTTTGCACTCCGCAGTCCTACCCAAAATGGCCCATTTTTTGGGAAAACAGGGCCATTTTTTCCCCAGAAAAAGAGGGTATGAATAGCCTTTAGGAGGGTTGTAGAGTGCTCCTGGCAGGTGGTAGTGGGGGGAATTGAGCAAAAAAATGGCCCATGTATAAGACGCACCCAGATTATCAGCCTCTTTTTTTGAAGGAAAATGGTGTGTATTATACTCAACAAACAGTCATAACTAGAGACTATCGGTAAAAAAAAATCAGGGGTCTGATGGTATCTAATGAAGTGAGCTGCAGGTTATGAAAGCCTGTGCCTTTAAACTGATGTTACTCAAAAAATTAAATATCTTACTGCTCCTGACTATAGGAGAATATTATTCAAGTATACCATGAAAAGGTCATGGAGTGCTACATAAAAATATAACATAAATCATCCTGGATAAATGAAGATCAAAGTGCTATCTTTCTGTACATATTATGGCTTACTCAGAATCTTTTGTACAAGATGTGCTTGAAAAATGGATTATCAAGGATCCAAGTTGACATATATTGAGAAACTTCCTGCCTTAGCAGCCTTTTTAAAAATTTCATCATTTACTATATTAAGGCAACTGTGTTCCATTAATTTTACCCTCCTGACTTAAGAGGTTTTGCATGATGATTTGTTGTGGCTAGAAGAGATATTGCCTAGCTGACTACATGAATTAATCTCATAGAGAAAATATTTCCAAACTAAACAAATATGTTGTATGGGTACCTCAATCATGTATCTTATTTTTATTGAGTTATCTTAACCAACCCAATTGTCTGAATTCACGATGCCAAGACCAGAATCAAAAGAATATCTTAGTTCTTCCTGTTCCTATCCAGGAGGCTTTCGTTGTCCAAGAACAGGGATCCAAACTTCAAAAGGTGGGCTGACATCTTGGAGAAAGCCAACTATAGGATTCAGTTATTCAAACTCATCCCAGATAAACATCCAGGTCCAACACATTTTAGCCAGGGCTGCATTGTAAGGGAATATTAAGAGCAGAGAAATGATTACCAGGAATCAATGGCAACTTTTTCAGGCTGAACATAGAATGCAAATTGAAGTGAAGTAAAGTGACGTGAAGTGTGTGTGTGTGTGTGTGTGTGTGTGTGTGTGTGTGTGTGTGTGTGTTACAATTATGCATACAATATCTTCTCTCAAATCAAACCTACATTTTGGCAACTTTGGGAAAGCTCTGGGACTCCTATGATAAGCTTGGAAAGCAAATGTTCTCCCTCCAATTTAACTCTAAGGAGATGATTTGAAACGTTTAGTTCAATTCATGTTGAACCTGGACTAAGCGTGATTAGCACTAACAGTGACTTTTTAACCAACCAGATTTAGTTATGCTAAAAGGATTGTTTCATTAAGCAGTAATTACATTTACATTTAATCAGAGGTCACAGAACTTAACTGCAAACTTAAATTGAAAATGAAATCATCTTGTGACATTCCACAAATGAACCCAGAGAAAGTTGACTATGACCTAATAAAGTGAATCGTTTTGAGAAGCACACTTTTTTTTTACAATATTTAGGTAAAGTAATCTGTCAACAGCAAGAAATTACTTTCCAAACCTGGCAAAGAAATTCTTAATTAATTGTATTTTATCAGTTTGACAGGAGACATCTGGTATTAAGCCAACCTGGTCTGCTAGGGAGGTTTCTAGAACAAAGGATCTACAAGCAAGTAGTGTTGGCGATGCCTCCACCCATCTTTTCAGATTCTCACACTGAATTTATCTCCATTCTGCAAATGGATGTACAGTATGCTGCCAGTATTTATTCATCTTACCCTGCATGTATAAAATACTCAGTCACTCAAAGACCCTTGAAGTTATATATTATTCAAAGGGTTTTCTTTTCTTTCTTTTGCTAGGAAAAGGGTGTCGGTGTAACATTAACACATAGGCTATGCAAATTGATTTTTAATTTTAAGTGGATAATTGGGGAGAACTTCATAGAAAAATGATTTTTTTCTTGCCCCTAAATAAAACCCTAGGTCCTCAAAACAGAAAATACTTTTTTTGCTTTTGTATTTCTAAAATTAAAATCTTAATAGAAGCATTGGTAATAATAGGTTCTGGTTCGTTTGAACAATCTGAAGAAACCATTTGTCTAGGAATGCATACTTTGAAGTATATGCATTTAAAAGTTCTAATTAAAGCACGATTTTATTCAGGAACCGGGCAAAATAGATCCACAAATGAAATTTTACAACATGATACAGATGGGACACAAAGTGTTCCATTTGTCCCTAGATTCTGATGTGCCATTTTCCAGGGATATGACTATTGCTGAATTATTGCACTTCAAACCTGCCAAACACATTGAAAACATACTGGTAACTTTTGTATACAAGTGCCTCATGTTCCATTTGTAACAGATACTCTCCTCAGAACGGTACTAGCCAAGTCTAGCTTCAGAAATCCTCATTCGTTTGGAGAAAAGTTGGAAGATAACCACTACTTTGTCAACCCAGAGGGAGTTGTTCTTCTGAAAACCTTGTAGAACCTCACCTGCCTGTCCTTATGTATGAGTACAGGGAGACAGTAGGGACTCTAATGGGGAAAGCATTGCTTTAATTTGCTGGTTTTGTCAATTATGGCTTGGTCTTATGAATTGTGTCAGAGAGATGGGGGGGGGGGAATGAAGAAAGGATCATGGGCTTAGACTGATGTAATAACTGGCATGGGAAGTTATGGCATGAGGCCACAATGAATCCCTTCAGCATTGAAGAGAAATCATGCAGATTGTCAGTGGGTTTCTAACATAAAGATCTTGCTTTTTAATGCCAAGCCAATTGCTATTAAAATGCCTGTTATCCAGGATGTAATCTTAGATGAAAGTGCTGCCCTGGCATGTGTTATGAACACCTGGTTGAGAGAGGAGGGGGAAGTTGATCTCTCTTACTTTTCTTTACCCAGTTACTATCCGATACATGAAGCTAGTGCTGAAAGGCAGGAAAGAGCTACAGCAATGTTTCTCATCCTCAGTAATTTTAAGATATGTGGACCTCAACTCCCAGAATTCCACCGCCAGTCAACATGTCTTAAAGTTGCTGAGGTTGAGAAATGTAGGTCTAACAAAATGTCATTTTGTTGGTCAGAAACTCTGTCCACAGTTTTCCAGAACTAATGCCATTGTTGTAACCAGAATATTATCAGCATACTGTAGAGATACTGCATTGTCCTTTCTAAGTTGGCCAGGATAATTTCTATTGGGGCAGTAGCATATCTTTGTCCTGAGAGACTGACCATGCTGAGATTATCCAGTCATAAGTGGCTCAAGATTTCATTTCGTTTATCATGATGACTAATTGGTGTCTGTACATACAATAAGCAGCCAGCCGTACACTGGATTTAGTCATCTGTTTAGCTGGAGCCAATGAACTGAAAGTAGCAGAGTGCTCTGGAGCTCATTTGTCCCAAATGGAGGGTTATTTCCTTAGCCTTTGTCTAGTAGCTGTTACAAAACTCCACAGAACTGGATGATTCGGCTTCCAAAGAGCTAGGCATTTTTCTAAATGTACTTGGAGATCTATTTATGATGCACAAATGGATGAACTCTTAGGATGTTCAAACATAGAATGGAGCCTTCATTAAAGTCCCTTTGAAATCTTATTCAATGATAGCATATTCAGGAAGGAGGGCTTACTTCTCTGTCTCCACTGCATCTAAACAGAACAACTAGCCATGCTTTGTCTGTTCTGCATATATCTCCTCAAGATATTGTGAGAGACCAGCTGGGACATCAGAGATTCTCTCCAAACAACTTTTATCACTTGGTGGAGGCAAAAATAATTACATTTGCCTCAACTTGACCTCCAGCATTGAAACAGGTCATAGGGAGGTAGCCTTCACAACCATTTGTCAGCTTCATGCGAATTCTCTTCAACTATAGATATCAAACACATGGACAAAGTATGTGAAAAGATGAGGTAAACCACCTGCTTACTCTATCCATGGCTTTCCTGACTGCTTAAATTAACTAAGTTAGAACAATTAAGGAAGATAATTTACTTGAGTGCAGCATGTATTCCTGCCTGCAAGAAAATAGTTACAATATTTTAATGAAATTATTTTCTGAAAACTCTTTCTGATTTTAGCCTGATTTAAAATACTCTTCTTTGAGCTTAGATGAGAAAGTGAAAGGGATGACATTATAAGTTTATATATGAAATTGATTATTTGGATGTCTATCAAATGGGATTTCATTAAAAAATGTATCACTTTTCAGAAGTTTTGTTCAGTTGCCCAAGTGGGTGACCTTCTTTGGATAATAGATGGAAGAAGTGTAACTCTGGTACTCCCCTGGTCTTTTTGGCAGATTACGATATTGTGGTATCCTTCAGGCCCATATGGCTAGGTTAGGTCTTGGAAACATTATTTTACAGTGGTTCCACACTACTTTTGCAGATCCATATGGAAGATGCTATTCTATTATATTCTTAAAGTAAAGGTAAAGGTTTCCCTCACACATATGTGCTAGTTGTTCCTGACTCTAGGGGGTAGTACTCATCGCCGTTTCAAAGCCAGCACTGTATGAAGATGTCTCTGTGGTCATGTGGCCAGCATGACTAAATGCCAAAAGTCCATGGAATGCTGTTACCTTCCCACCAAAGGTGGTTCTTATTTTTCTACTTGCATTTTTTATTTGCTTTCAAACTGCTAGGTGGGCAAAAGCTGGGATAAGTAACAGGAGCTCACTCCATTATGTGGTGCTAGGGATTCGAACCGCCGAACTGCCAGCCTTTCTCATCAACAAGCTCAGCGTCTTAGCCACTGAGCCACCGCGTCTATACTATTCTTCTTCTATTCTTCTATTATATACCTACAGTACCATTATTCAAAGTTTTGGAATGGGGTGCCACCACTATGCTGATGACAGCCAGTGTTACTTTACAGACCACCTAACTCCAAGAAAGCAATCCATATCTTTGACTTACCTAATATTGAATTATGATCTTAATGAGTCAGAACTATCAAAAATTAAATTCAGACAAGATACAGGTTTTGTTAGTCATGAGAAATTTGTTTCTTGTGATTAAGTGAAGTCTATTAATTGGGTCACATTCCATTTTAAAAAAAAGCAAATTTACTATCTGGGATGGATCATTCTGCCTCCCCAGTTGTAACTGGATTTGCAAGGGTAGCTATGTACTAGTTGTGCAACCACAACCAGTTCAGTAACTGGAACTTTTTCTGAAACAAGTCAGACTTGGCAATGACTACCCATACCTTATACTACAATACACTGTATATGGATTATTCACGTCAAAAGATCTTGAAATTGTTAGAGAAAAATGTGTTGTCTCTGCTGCTAGTGTAGATACACAGATCAGATAATGACATATTAAAAGATCTGCATTTGCTGACAATTCAAGTACTAGTAGCAACCTTCAAATCTCTCACTGTCTTAAGGCCCTCACACTCTGAAGGAATACCTCCTGCTGCTTAGTTACTTGGATCAACATAAAATACTTTTGAACTTTGATATTGGAGAAGATTCCTGGGAATACTGTGAACAGTCAAGAAAACAAATAGATCATCCAATGAACGGAGAGTTCTCACTCCAGGAGCAAATGATCAAATTATCCTGCTTCATACTTCACATGAATTGTAGACCTAGCAACTCTGGGAAAGAAAAGAAATGGATCACCAGCAGAAAAGTAGATGGACTCAGTTACAGTGGGGATCAGTGCACCATTGAAAGATCTAGAAGATCTGATGAGGGATAGATTGCCCTGAAAAAAAAATATCTATGTGATTACTAAGAATCAACAATTTGACTTATAATCAGTTTTTGCTGGAAGCCCGGCTGTCTATCAGGTGGAATATCACCTTTTCCTATGAAGCTTCTAGACTGCAGAATGCTCACGCTTACTTTTGGAATTCAGAAAAACTGTCCTGAATTGAAAACCGTTGAAATGGATTTTAATGTTATTTCTTTTACATTTTTATTGTATTGCTTTTTCATCCTTTATATTTGTTCATTTTTATTGTTGTAAGCTTCCTTGAGGCTTACTATGCCTCTGATATCCCCAACACAAATGTGGCAAAATCATTTAACCATAGTAAATAAATTTTAGTATCTCAAAGAAGCAAATGGTAACCATTCAAAGTTAAATTGTATAGTAGGAACCAAAATCAACTAGGGGTTTGATACTGAAGTATAAAATTGCAAGCCTCTCTCCCCTTCTTTAGTGGCAAAAATTCAACAATCATAAATCAAACAACTAAAGCATTTGCTGCCCTTTCGTGACACTGACATTCAATTGCTTTAAGTCACTGGCTCACCCCATCAGTTGAATTTACACGGCTGGGTTTGAAATTAAACAAACTAAAAGTATCTTTTTTTAAAAAAAATGAAAAACTTGAAAGCTATGTCTTCTTGTGTATTTAAGTTTTAAAACTGATGGCAACTGTTAAAGTAAGCTTTTAAGTGGATGTTGACACATAATGGAAGAGATTTTGTTCACATATATCCAATATCCAGAAAAATACTATAACCAACATTAATAATTATAAATAAAAAAATTTACTTTGACACCAATTGGGAAGCCTTTATTTAAAGTAGGGTTACCTGAGTCTAATTTATTTATTATTTGAAAAGTTGAACATAAATCTGCAAAAATAAGACTCAATGTAAAAGAGGTTTCAATAGCAATCTTCAGCTACTGAAAAAGAAAAAAAAGACTTTAATGCTGTGCAATGAAAATCAAATGAATAAACTGATATAGCAAAGATAAAATCTAGAAGTGGTAGAAACTGAATATGCATTGCTGCCACTAAAACTACTCCATTATCTTTTCTCTCTTTTATGCAGTGTCAAGAAAAATGCACACTTTGCACTGAACCATAACAGTGTTTGGCTTTCAACTTAGTACTTGTATAAAATAAGCCATTGTTGTTTCTAAGCTATGATTTATGGCTTCGTGTTATTGCTTATTTCATGCATCACGCTTTACTTCAAAATTAAATTTAAACAATGTGTGAACACAATATGTGATATCACATTACACCTTAGTTTTTCCCAGTTTATGGATTGTCACATTCAGGAACAATGGTATCAAATTCATTTGCCCTTATTGCTTCATAAATACCCATACAAACTGCAGTGCCTAATCTAGATATTCCTTCCACCTCAACAGATTCCTAAAAATCTAATCTTCCCATAAGAGATCTCAACCTTCCTTCCATGCAAAAAGATGAACCTTGAATGAGCTCAGGATATTCAGTGATACCTGTTAGATTGTGTCCTATAATCTTATGCATTGATATTTTGGCCAAAGGAAAACAAAGATATGTCCCTGAGAGCAATTGGTTGGCACACAGAAAGGCTCCAGCAGCCTTCCCCAGCTCCTTTAGGCAGAGGTAGACACGGAATAAGGAAAAGGCTGCTCTTTAAGAGTTTTCCTTCTATTGGAATAGTGCCTAGTCATCGCCACATTGATTTTAGCAAAAATTTGCATTAAAGATAACAAAGTCTGATGGAATCTGAAAAACGAATAAACTTTCTGTGCTCACCATTAGCTTTTGGGAGCTTCAATTGTAATGTATCAAGTGGATTACATACAGTTTGCAGTGTACATTTAAACACCCCCAAAAAGTTGGGGGAGGAAGAGAGAAAAGCTTGGGACTTTCTTTAGTCATGCTAACTTTCCAGCATATAATTTAAAGCATCCTCACCAAAATTACCTACTTTGGTGATAAATCCCTCAGCACCTACAGTTTTGTAATTATTTATTACTGGCTCTAATTATTTAGTTTGCTCTGTGCATGACCTATGCCATTACTAAATGGAATGGTTCAAGGAAAATATGTGCTCTTAAAATATTGCCAATAAAAACTATTTATATACCAATGGCTGGGAAAGGAGGTTCAGAGAGCTCCTAAGTATGACTTCTGACCATTGGCTTCCCAAATTCTGATTTTCAGTTCAAATTCAGTTTTTTTAAGATAGAGAGACACTTAAGAATACAAAGAAATGTGTTTCCTGTGGTGTTCTACTAAAAGACCATGAAAACTCTTTCTGTGACACTATTTAAACATCCTGCTTCTCCTGCATTTGGCTATAATACAACTAGTATAGCAGGGATGCTGTAGTTCAGTGGCTAAGACGCTGGGCTTGTCAATCAGAAAAGTCGGCAGTTTGGCGATTCAAATCCCTAGTGCTGCATAACAGAGTCCACTGCCATTCCTTGTCCCAGCTTCTGCCACCTAGCAGTTCGAAAGCATGTAAAAATGCAAGTGGAAAAATAGGAACCACCTTTGGTGGGAAGGTAACAGCGTTCCGTGTGCCTTTGGTGTTTAGTCATGCCAACCACATGACCATGGAGACTTCCTTGGACAGCGCTGACTCTTCGGCTTTGAAACGGAGATGATCACTGCCCCCTAGAATCGGGAATGACTAGCACATATGTGCGAGGGGAACCTTTACCTTACAACTGGTATACTACAAAAAAAATCTCAGGATTCTAGTAGAAAGATTTCTGAATAACAAGTCTAAAGACTTAAGCTTTTGTGAGAAGCAGTTCACTCCATCAAATGCATAGAATGGCTAGAGTCATGTAAGATTGAAATTGGAAAAATATGATGAAAGTTGGTAGAAAAAGGAGGATGAAATAGGTTGCTTATGCAGATGCGGGTTACACATAAAACAGATTACAATAACTTAACTTGGTTTACCCAGGTCAAACTGTAAATCACATCATGACTGGCTGTAAGCTGAAGGCTTTAATATAAATGATGCTGCGCTTCAATAGTTAGATGGTCTAGATCAGGGATATCAAACTAAAGGCCTGGGAGCCAGATCCAGCCCACAGGTTGCTTAGATCTGGCCCATGGGGCTGCCCTGAAAACAGCAAAGGATTGGCCTCTGGATCTTCTGCCAGCAAAAGCAGAGCTTGAGAGAGCTGCCCACAGCCCTCCTAAGCTCCATTTTTGCTGGCAGAGGGTTTCAGAACCTCATCACAGCTGAAAATGGAACTTGGGAGCCTGTTTTCACTGGAAGAGTATTGGGCCACCACAGGTGCCTGTGACACAAATGACATTAAGCTGGCCACAAACCCCTTGTCCCCCTCCTGCCCCTCAAGGTCAAATGTAACCCTGTTGTGACCCTCCATGAAACTGAATTTGGTCAGTCAGTTTTATATTCAGCAACTTTTTTTCTAGAGTTTCCTCAGTTTTCTGCAGTTAGAAACTCACTTTTATTGCATTTAATTAAATTACCTGCTGAAAATTACATATCTGCTTATATACTCACTGTCTGAATTAACCCACATTGCACTTCCCAAATTTTGCTCATTGACAAGTCTTGTTTTCTTTCCACCAGAATTCCATCAAACAGCTGTCTAAGAACAATTAATAAAGTTATTTCCCTGTAATTTTTATAGTCTTTCTTGCTCCTTTCCGTTTGTATATGGAATCAATTACAGGATTTTTCCAATTGTCAAGCATACATTAAACAAATCACACATGTGCTCCATAAGCAAACCACAGATTTCTGCTTTAAAAAAACCAGCTCTGTTTCTAAACAGTTACTCCCATTTTCATTTATTCTTGAGACACTAAATAGTCAAATCAAATGTCCTATATTGTTTGCATTCATTCAAGCATTGCAAATTGTTATTGTTATATTCATTCCAGGAATTGTACAATTTCCACAAAATTCATCCCTGATTTTTCTATTCACAGAACAATAATACCCAACCATCACCAACCTATTAATTTTATACACCACAACAATTAAGATGTCAATAGTTCATATTCTTTGATGTGTATTGTATATTTTAGACCTTTCGCTCCTGATTAAATTTAGTTCCCTACATGTCTTCATGAACTCCATTCCAAGTCAAAATCTTCCATATGACATGTCATCACTACATGTAGCCATAAATGTTGATCTCCACTTCTTATCATAGTCAATTCAAGGTTTTCATATAGTGCTTTCTAGTAAGAAAAAGGAACATAGACTATGTTATCAACATTAGCTATAGTCTCTGCTTGTGTTCCAGACAGTATCCGTCAGTTTGTAAAAGCACCAGTCAATTTTGAAAGTATGACAATTCCATCCATAACTCAGTTTTAATCTAAACATATTCATATCATTTGGTGCAAGCCAGGACTCTCACTTCTATACAAATAGGCTTAGGGATGTTCAAAGTTTGGCAATGAATGGACCCAGAGGTGGGTTCCTACCAGTTCGGCCCGGTTCAGCCAAATAGGTAGTATCTCAGCTGCCCATGCCTCCGAACCGGTTCTAGCACTGCCATCTTGCTTTTTCCTTTTGCGCATGCGCAGAAGCAATTTTTCACTACTGTGCATGCACACGCACAAAGTGCATAAAGCACAAACGTGCACGAAGTACATCTCTGAGCAAACTAGTAGTAAAAGAACCTAGAACCCACCCATGAATGGACCATTCTGGCAAACTTAGAACTTTTATTTTCTCTCCAGAGTCCAGACCATCCCAAACCTCAAGGACTATGTTGTTCTGGGAGCAATGCAACAGTTTCTGGAAATAACCCAGAAAATGCCGCAATGGTTTGAGGTGATCCAGATAAAATCTGTGGGTAATTCCGTCTCTAGAACTTCTCAAAGCAGTCCTGTAAGCATACAGGATAAAGATAAAGAATCTGCAGATGCAGACAGAACAACTGCCAAGAAATTAAAAATATCAATTTAGATATCATATTTGTGAGGAATGGAATATATTAAATTTATTCATAGAAGTAAAGATACATATTGAGTTTCAGAGAACCCAATAGCAATAACAGACAGGTGGCTTTGATGAAGTATGAAAAAGAAAATTTGTCATATTTAACCTAATAATTTGTCCAATTTATTAAGCTATTATATTTATTTTAGTTTTTCCAAGGAACTCCGTATATTTTGTTCTCTCTTCCTCAATTCTTTCCCTCTACTGTGAAGTAAGTTAACACCGGAGAGAGAGTTACTGACACAAAATCAACCAGTAAACGTAGTAGTATACATTTGAGGTCTAATTTTTCTGCTGCTTATTCAACCACTGTATGGAACTTTTTAATTTATTTTGTTGTTCAGAATTAAACTCTTTTTATACAATATCTATTAATCTAAATGTCATATAATCTTATATTTTATGAGGAAATGAATTAAAAACAAATAGAAAAGAAAAGAAACATAAATAAAAATGCTTCCATGTATGTGTCATATAAACAGCAAAATGTTTACATTAATTTATTGTGAATCTATTCCCAAATAAGAGAGGATATTAGTTTTAAACTACACCATTTTGAAAGAAGGAATCCCAAGGGTGTCATATATAAAAGTCAGGAGACTAAAGCCAAGATAAACTTCTCAGCATTGAAAACTTTTATGTTGTTTGAAACACCATTTCAAATACTTTCCAAGTGTGTCAGGAGAAAGTACTAGCGATGTCTTTTGTACCAGCTGTGCATTTTGTTAGTCTGTCTAGCTCTTTTCACATTTCAAAAATATATTTACTTCCATACATGAAAAGGGCAAGGGCCATACCAAGAATGACACTCATGTAATACTACCCTTGCCCCGACTGCCATCTGTAGAATGCAAAAATGTATAGAGAAAGGGTCTTTGTAAGTTACTGGACTGAACAAGGCTATTATAAATAAATAATGAAGAATTCTTCCCTGCAAACATCTGTGTTGTAGACATAGTGATTTCACACATTCAATACTGAGGGGGCCAAGCTGTTTCCATCCTGAAAATCTCCAAATTTCTGACAAATTTCCCGTCTATGGCAGAGAAACAAGTATGGCACATCGATTCCCATGTTGGGCTACCTCCTAGCCCATTTGTATACAATTTAAAAACTGATATGAATATATAAAGATAAGTAATAAGTAATGAACTGAAGCAGGTAGAATTCAGTGCCCAAGTGGTACAAGGGTGGGGCTAAATTGTGGAAAGAAGGGCAAAGGCTGCCACACTAAGAAAAACCACTGGTGGGAGGGATTCAGTTGCTGTCACCATGTGGGAGGAAAACCTCAGATGGAATGGTGCTAAGAGCTGCCTCATCCCTGTGTTCTACTTGCTTCCTTCCTTCCTGCCCCAGGGTTTCTGGGAGTAGTGTGTGATGTGCACCTGATCCTAGACCAAGGCTGGACTGGGGTCTCTGAGGCTTTGGCCCTTTGTGGGTTGGGGGCATGCTGCTTCCACCCAGCTTTTGGAACATCCTAGGCATAAATTGAGGAGGGGGAATATAGGAAGGTTGGGGGATTGCGGTAGCCCCACAGTTAGTCATAAACTAGGTAGATTACCAAGTGCTCAAATTTTCAGCATGTGATCAAAGAGGTGCTGCAACAGCCATAACATTAGGTGTGGGTCATAAGTTCCTTCATTCAGCACCATCGTAATTTTGAACAGTCACTGAGTGAACAGTTGTAAGTTAAGGACTTACTGTATATATCCTGCTATATATTTTTCCTTGTCCCCCTCCCCATTTTGTTCACTCTTGTTTTAGACAATTTACCTCTTTCTCATTCTTTTGTGCTAAAAATCAGTTAAAAATCATAGATGCCAAACTTGTAACCTCATTATTAATCTCCTGAATAGAGATTATTAAATGTATTTTATGTCAGTGCAGAAATGAGCCCAAAAATGAGTTTAAAGTTGTATACTGCATATTACTATGTAGTATAGTACATAAGTATATGAAGTATATCTGTGATTAGTTTATTGTCACCCCTGATGTTCAGAAAATAGCTGTCTCTAAATACCTGCTAGTGGTATTTTTCCATCCTCAGAATATAGGGCTATCCTGAACCAAATGCCTGGGGCTGACATCTTTTTGTCTTGTAGCCAAAAAAAACCTCTTGTAAGTTTCCCGGGGTTATACTGCAGTCAGCCAGTCTACAATTCAATTCAATTCAAATGAAATCATTGACATTTTCAGATCATTGCACTTATTAAACGAATATTGAACAAATCAGTCAGTTGGATAACTATAATTCTAATCATTTGGACTCTCTTAATTCTATTTTGCTTTTTGCTTCCTTTCAACACTAACTCTTGTGCTTCTTTCTCAAGGCTGTCTGACAGAGTGGGCTGTGTTTCATGATAGTTAGGCAATAATAAGCTTATTAATCCTTAAGGTGCCCCAAACAAAAAAAAACTAAATAAACTCAAAGAGAAGAGTCGGTGGGCCACTAGGTCTTTTTATGATGTCATTTTTCTATATTTCTATGTTTCTATTTTCCTCTTACTACAAGAAACTGAGCATCTCCTGCTTATATTAGTGACAGATGATAGATGCTACTTATATTTCTCTATACTTACCCTTCTATCCTTGCCATCCTAGTGGTTTATATCCATGTATATACCAAATTATTTCGTATTCTGTGCCCCCTTTATCAAAATACTTGCTTTCCTGTGTTTTCCAACCATGAAAAATGTAATAATTTGTACTGGACTTTTAAGTATAGAAATTAACGACAAATTAAGATTTATGGAATTGCCTATAATGAGAAATATTTGGATCATTACTCACCAGAAGGCTGGTGATTCCTCTTGACATCTCTGTCCCTGTTCAAGATTTCTACTGTCAAATATGAGGGAGAGAGAATTTCATTTTCAGGTAGATAGCCCAGCTCTTTGGATATATTTCCATGGAAATATTCATTGGAAAATCTTTCTTGTTCCACTCTAAATACAAAAACTAGGTACCATTGCAGCATGGTAAGGCATTTATATTTTGAATATATTGTGGTTCCCATAAATAGATAGATAGATAGATAGATAGATAGATAGATAGATAGATAGATAGATAGATAGATAGATCTGGATTGGGGTGAATTATAAATTTTGTTAAATAAAATCAATAAGGCAAACTCTGGACTTCATGTTTTCTTTTACTTAGCTCAGTGCAGGAAACACGAAAGACTATGTGAGTGTGCATGTGTGAATATGTGTGCATTTTCATATTCACAGGTCCTCTGGTCCCAGCCTATCTGATTGCCTCATGCAACAACCTCAAGGATGTAGAATATGAACATATGCATCTACCCCACTCTTGCCATACTGGATCTTAATTTATATTTGAAAATGCACAAAATTAACCATAATGTATGAATCAACTATGACGATCATATTTTTACTTCTATTTTGCATGACATTTTGTTAATCAGCAATTGAAATGTAAACAAAAAGAGTGAGCCATTCCACTATCTGTAAACACTGCCTCTTTCAAATAAATACGCACCAAACATTGATGAAAAAGGCATGGGTTCAGGACCTTTTCAACTCAAAGTCTGGCATGCAATGAATAGCACATTTTATTGTAAATTGAGCAACGAATGGCAAACATAAGAAAAGACATTTTCAGAAGAGGAACTAGGATGTCACGACAGCTAATTCCTTTATAGCAATTGCCCATTGGATTACTGCTGAGGGGGATTTTGCCTGCAGAAACAGACTTGAGTGAAGGGAGAAAATGGGAATATTCATACAAAAGTCAGCTGTCATCATTCAGAATTGTTCTTTGAAAGAACTTTTTAAAGAAGTCAAATTTGGGTCATTTGTTGCTAATTCAGGATGTCAAGGAAATTCTATTCATATTTTGACTTGCAAAGTAATGATATTCCCAGTGAAATGTATACATCCTAACAGACTAGACTATAGGTAGTTAGAAACATACCCAGTGAAGCACAACTAGTATGTAAGGCTACTTTTATCTTTCACACATATTCAGTGTCTTGCTACCTCACACACACAAATACGATTTTTAAATTAAATTGTCCTTTCTTATATAAACACATACGCAGTCTGGATTATGGTAGATTTTTTTAATTACTTACTTTTAAAAAAATATGCAACTTTTCCTCTCAGATTACTAGTTGAGTAGAACATCTTGTCAATAATAGGATCTTACTTTCCTTCCAGGAATGGAACAGATTTAATCAATTATGGGCTTTTTCTGCCACTCCCTTTCATTTGTAGCCTTAATGCACTGTAGGTTAAAGGCTTTAAATCCTAAGAATGGTGCAGTATTTGGGCATCTAGGAAGTTTAGCAACCTACAACCATTCTGTGGAGTCTTTGAGGGTATTTTGCTCATATGTGAAGGTTGTAACTGGCTGGCTACTAGGGTTGGAGCAACAGCTTGCCCATTTGTGGTCATACTTTGGAAGAGGATGACTCTAAGCCTATGTCAGTGCATTGTTGTAACTGGTTAACCCAGTTCTCTTCCTGGTACTGTGCCTTCTTATTGATGCCACCCTTCCCAGTTAGATCTGAAGCAGGCTATCATATTTATTATCATGCTGCTTATCTCTGACTGTATGAGAATTTCAGCTATTGGTGTTGTCACCGTTGGACTGGTTAACTGGATTTCCTGTAGTATTTGTGCTGCTTTGATTCCAAGACCCTGAAAAACAGTAACAAACTACAAATGTAAGCCATAGAATGGCTACCATCTTTCTATCATTGGAAAAACAGCTTAGAATTAACACCATTGAGCTGAATTTAGATTGAACTGGGTTGCAATTCTACAATATATTTCTTATTGTTCAGTGAGGCTCATTTCCACATAATATACCTAAGGCAGGAAACAATGTTAACTGAATGTTAACTGCCCCAGTGAAATCAATGAAAAAAGCTAGCCATGAATCAACTCCCATATATTTCTCTGGGGATTAAATGCAATTTATTCTGTATATAATATAGGTTATATATGAAACCTATTAATGAAGTAACTTCAATAAGGCCATCATAGAAGAATTTTCCTCTTGTTGAACCCAGAAAGTAACTTTACACAGCTGCTATGAGCAATAGCCTAAGTAGTTCTCTTAGCAAACTCTCATTTGTGAAAGTGTAGGTGGATGCACATACTGTCAAAGGTCCTCCACTAGCCATATATTTTTATATATGTATTATTTTGATTCTCAGACACAAAAGCAGAGCTGATCTACAGACGGGGAAATGGGTCATTCATTACATCACTTTTTCCATCCAAGACCATAATGTATACAAAATCCTAAACAAAGAAAATTTGGACACTTTTGATCACCATTAAACATAAAATATATCACAACCACCTTCCTTGAGCTGAGGTTTACAATGAAATTCAGAGAAATGAAGTGGTTGGAGGACAATAAAAGATCTTATGAAAAATTTGAGAGTATAATCAGCATAATTTATTACTGTTTTTTGCATGAACTAGAATCTTCTGGAGGCCTTGCCTATTAAAAAAAAGTCTTTTTTAAAAAAAATTAATTTTAGCTATACAAAACCTGGTTTAATGTGAAATCTCTGTTTAAAGGATCCCCTTTCCTCTCAGCATCACCTATTTAGAAATTAAAGAATGTTTTGTTACTGGGACTATTCCAATGTTCAGCCATCAGATATGTTTGATTTCCAGTTCAGCGCCTCTCTCTGACTTCTACTGTAAGCTCATTATACAAAACTCAGCACAAAAGTTAAGAAATAAATGTGTTTTTGTTTTTTTTAAAGTACCAGTACCTACCTGGACAAAGGCAACTTAAACCACTTTTTAAAAGACTCACTTTCAGACAACTTCCTCTGCAACTCACTCTGTACCACAGGAACAGAGCTGAACAATGGAGTATGACACAGTAAAAATTCTATCCCGAGGCATAATTCCACTGCACAATAGCATAATAGAAATAAAACCTCGGCTAGCGATTTAGAATTAGAATTTAGAATTTTATTAATATTTGTAGGCCGCCCTTTTCCCTGAGGGGACTCAGGGCGGCTCACATAAAATCGGGGAGGGGGAATACAGACGTTAAACATAGAGACATATAATAAAATAGCAGACAACATACATTCATCATTCGGGAGGGGCAACTATCCTTGTCCCCAGGCCTGACGGGCTAGCCAGTTCTTCAAGGCTGTGCGGAAGGCCTGGACGGTGGAGAGGGTACGAATCTCCATGGGGAGCTCGTTCCAAAGGGTCGGGGCTACTACTGAGAAGGCCCTCCTCCTTGTAGTTGCCAGCCGACACTGGCTGGCCGATGGAATACGGAGGAGGCCTAATCTATGTGATCTTATTGGTTGCAGGGAGGTAATTGGCAGAAGATTTAACTAAAAATGCCATCAGCGAGCTTCCTAGGAGGCCTTCCCTAGGCAAACACCAAAGTTGATTCTAGTCAGCAGGTAGGGATGAGCTGCAATTCAATCAACATAATGCAAGAGATAATTAGCAGGGGGTAAAAAGCCAAGAAGCAACATGTAATACAGTGTTTCTCAACCTTGGCAACTTGAAGATGTCTGGACTTCAACTCCCAGAATTCCCCAGCCAGCGAATGCATTCGCTGGCTGGGGAATTCTGGGAGTTGAAGTCCGGACATCTTCAAGTTGCCAAGGTTGAGAAACACTGATGTAATACAAAGTGCAGTCAGAGGAGATCAAGGGGGCAACAGTCAAGAAAAAAAATTGTTAAAGTATAAGGAGAAAAGAATTCAAGAATATGTCTTCAGCACTAACCCAGATCTAATTGGGTCTTTCAATAGAGCATTTTGACCTGCTATCACACTCAATATGAGCACCAAACCTGAATATCTGTACAGTAAGTACTACCCAAGGTGTGTTTGAGTCTGGAATTAGAAAGAATGTTGGGGAAACAGTGAATCATTTTCACTGTTGGTCAAATCCAAAATTTAAAATCAGGGATGATATCATTTTAAAGCACAATGCACACATGTTTCAATTCCTTTTATTCTCCACTGTTAACAAAAGGTGCAGAGAATATGAAAGGAAATCTGGTCTGAGGTGGACTTGATGTTTCAGTTAAGTTATGGAGCTGGTGAAAGGAGGTATCTTCTTGGAGCTAGCCAAGGCTTTGCCATTCCAACCTCACACTAACCAAGATCTCCTGAAATATATGAAACTCTAAGCGGGTCCCTAGTCATGTTCAAGGTAGGACACAACATGTTAAGGAGCTATTGTAAAGATCGCAAAAAACCACTGAGTATAAAATGTTTTGGAAAGGCAATTTACAACTAATCCAATAAAGTTTGCATATTCTGATTCAGCTTTTCCCATCCTGGTGCTGTCCAGATACATTAGATTGCAGGATATCCCCAACCTGTCAGCCTCTGTTTTGCTGTTGCTTCGGCTGCCATGAAATGGGGAGGGAGGGCATGGTATTTGGGAGGGGTTACTCATTGTCCTGGAGGAAGGTTCTGGAGTTCAGCTGCTGATCGGACTACGCATGCGTGGGAGTTTCCCGCCAGGACTAACGGCACCGACATTCCATCTTCATGATGCCTTTTGAAGTTATCTCGCACCTGACACTTGGGAGAATTATGATTGGACTGTAACTGTGATGCCAAGGGGAGGGGAATGGGCTATTCTATATATCAATCGCTTTCGCGCCTAAATATTCAGATTTCGCTTCGCTATGCCTTTAATCATTTATAATTAGTAAAAGTACACTTGCTTTCCACACATGGAGACTCGTGGTCTTTCTTTCCTAATTATCTAATGGAGAGGTGCTGACACAACCAACATTACCAAATAAATGATACACATAGAACCAGGCATCTGTTAGGTTCCACACTGAGGCACACTTGAAGTGAAGAGAAATAGAAGTGTGTTGTTCTTTTTTAAAGTTGGATAATAGATCATTTTTCTTAAGCTCTTGGCAACATTTAGTAAATGAGTTGTTTTCAAAATTGTAGACAATTATTAACAAGTGCAGATAATTATGGTTCATTTAATTATTGATATGTCTAATCATTGTTACATCAGTATGAAGGAAAATGAGAGGGAAGTGCAATTCTATTGAGGACGGATGAAGGAAGCCTTTATTGGTGGGGGGGGGGAAAGCAATTTGAAGAATAAGACTCACCAGCTTCCTGTCTGTTGCCTACAAATTGTTATCCTTGGCAGCAAGCAAATGACTTAGTCCAAATTGGACTCTTCCCAAGTAAAAGAACAAGCAGCCTTTCTGTTAAGCCAATGCATATTATTAATGCTTTTTTAAAAACTGAAAATGTATATAAATATAATTTTACAGATAAATAATAGACATTTTAAAAGGAAAAAAACCCTCTTCTGTAAAAGGAAAATAATTATTTTCTGAAATGCAATTTTTGACAGCAGAAGTAAGTTATTTAAAAAATACCTTCAGTAAAATATAGCCACGGGACATTAGCTAAGCTCTCCGGAATTGATTCTCTAGGAACAATCCAGCTGAGAAGACAATGCTGGCTGAAGGTATACGTCTCTCTCTCTGTCTCATTTTCTTTCTCACTCTCTCACATACATACATACCTACATACACAACATCTTGAGTGAAACATTGCAATAATCAACTGGAGGAAGGATTTTCTGAGGTCTTGCGACAATCCAATGAGATAACAAGGAAAGGCTAGGAAGAAGGTTTGAAAACAATTGGAGTCAAGCTAAAATAATGTTGATCCATGAGTTATGTAGTGTAACTACATCAATGAATAAAGAGTATATACTTGTACATCAGTGGTGGGTTCCGGATCCCAGTGCAACCGGTACAGTGCAATGGGGCCATGCATCCACCACATGCATGTGCACAGCATGCAGATGGTGCACGCATGCATACTTACCGCCCGCAATGCTCCGTGATGCTCCAGCTGCTTGGTGGACCATCATACAGGCACCATAAGCTCCATGTACGTGTGCGAAAGCCCTGATCGGCTCACTTACAGGTAAGGAGGGCGGGCAGGCAAGTGGGTCCTCTGAAATAGTACCTGGCGCTTCCAGCAGCACCGGTATGCCAGTAGCGGGGAGTACCAGTCGTATCCCACCACTGTTGTACATCCATGAAGTTTAGGTATATTAGTGATGTAAAGTAGCCTTTTGGGTTATGAAACACAACTGGAATTCAGGTGCTCTCTCAAAATGGATGCTATAGTGATGGACTTTTTTTTGTTCAGAGAAGGTGGACATAAATCTAAACTAAACACTGGAAAAAGTCATCCATGATATTTATCTTCTATTAATTCCTGTATAAGTACTAAGACCATAAGACAGGCTGAGTGCCAAAGAATTGAGGCCTTCAAACTATGGTGCTGGAGAAGACTCCTGCGAGTCCCTTGGACTTCATGCATGATCAAATCTGTGAGTCCTAGAGGAGATGAAACTTGACTGCTCTTTAGAAGGCCAGATCCTGAGGATGAAACTCAAATACTTTGTCCTAACGAGAAGGAAGGACTCACTGGAGAAGAGCCTAATGCTGGAAAAGATTGAGGGCAAAAGAAGACGGGGACGACAGAGAATTTGGTGCCTGGATGGAGTCACTGAAGCAGTAGGCATGAGCTTAAATGGAGTCCAGAGTCCAGAGGATGATAGAGGACAGGAAGGCCTGGAGGAACATTGTCCATTGGGTCACGATTGGTTGGACATGACTTTGCAACTAACAATAACAAATAATAATAATAATTCCTATGGTGTAGAGAGATATTCTTCAAATAAAAATAAATAGATGTGATTATTTTACTAAAAGAAATAAAAAAGAAAAATAACTTCAGGTGGAATGGGAAATTTAGCAGGCTCCATGAATACTACAATAACTAGCTTGCAAAAGTGTTTAAAATGAAATTGGAATGACAGTTTCAAAATCTACAATTTTCTCCAGCCTTTAGAACATCAGGAACTGTTATTGCTGGTGACACTGGATACATCATCCTTAAGTTTTGGATATACCTGCTTATCAGTGGTGAGTTGCTGTGGATACCCCCCAGTACAGGCATACCGGTGCCTGCTGGGAGCAATAGGTACAGTTCCGGTAGGGTGCTCTGGAGGGCCCACTGGCCCGTCCGCTTTCCTTACCTGTATTTGACCCAACCGGGCCATTTGCGCATGTGCAAGGAGCGTACGCTGCCTCTGTGATGCTCTGCAGAGCAGCTGGAGGATTGGGGGCAGTGGGTACACATGTGCGTGCTGCACCTGTGCATGTGGTGGACTCCCGGTCCCATTGCAGTGTACCGGTTGCAATGGGGTCCAGAACCCACCACTGCTGACTGTACAGAAATACCATTTTGTTCTTCAATGTACAAGATTTCTGATTATTATCAAGCCTTTAATGTTATGGGTTCCATTTTGATCCTAACTTTTCCAAGCCCAAATAAAAAAAAATGAAGTTCATGCATTAGCAGATAATCAGATAATAAATATTAGCTGAATATTTTTTTTTAAGCAATGGCACCAAAGGATGTGTCAATGGTTTAATTTCACAGTGAATGGAATATTCAACTGCAGTGTAAATTCCAACAGTTCACTTTCTGTAATAAAGATATTTCATGA
Source organism: Thamnophis sirtalis (assembly GCF_051295495.1). NCBI lineage: Eukaryota > Metazoa > Chordata > Lepidosauria > Squamata > Natricidae > Thamnophis > Thamnophis sirtalis. The sequence continues at coordinate 38,373,358 of NW_028261385.1, read as the reverse complement.
TTAGCACGGAATACAGGTAAAATCATAGATAATAATATAAATCAGAGAAACCATTAAATCAGAGAAAAACCAGATGGAAAGATAGAATAGCCAATCTAAAAGTGCACTCATGGGAATTAAATCATGGGGAACAATATTTCATTCTGGTAAAAAAATAAATAAGGTAATCAGATATTTTGACAAGGGCCCATAGATCAGAGGGGTGGCTTCAGGCCAGATCAGATAACACTGGGAGAGCTGCCAATGCAAACTGCAGATAATCAAAAACTATGATGACTATTATTGTCTATTAAAGAAATGAATTAGTGAATATAATAATATGTGTAACTAATTACTAAATGCAAATTTATCAGCATAGTTTAGATTTTTTAAGTGAATATTCTTTAAAAGAAACACATAGTATTTTTATCCTTTATGGAAATCTGTGAAGATTTTCCTTACATCTGTATACAAGGTGTTAGATTGTATTCACAATCAAATGAATATTTCCAGCTGCTCTTTACATGGGCCTATGGTTGCTCCTGTTTAATGTATCCTTGCATAATTACTACTTATGCTGCTCAAAAAAAGGGGAAAGCCAATTAACAATTAACTTAAAGTTAATTAAAAGGGATGGGGTGGCTCAGTGGCTGAGACACTGAGCTTGTCAATCAGAAGATTGAATCAGTGGTTCAAATCCCTTACACCGCCTAAGGAAGTGAGCTCCCGTTACTTGTCCCAGCTTCTGCCAACCTAGCAGTTCGAAAGCAGGTAAAAATGCAAGTAGAAAAATAGGGACCACTTTGGTGGGAATGTAACAGCATTCCGTGTGCCTTCGGCACTTAGTCATACTGGCCAAATGACCACAGAGATGTTTTTGGACAGTGCTGGCTCTTCAGCTTTGAAATGGAGATGAGCACCGCCCCTTGAGTCAGGAAATACTAGCATATATGTGCAACGGGAACCTTTACCTTTACCTTCCATATATAAGTCTGACTGCAGCACTGTTTAAATAGTCCAGTTGTACTCTGTGCTTCAGAACTTCAAAAACAATTTGGGAAAATTTGTTTAGGGCATGTAGAAGCACAGATGTAGCATCTGTATGTTCAAAATCACCTATTTTTTCCTGGAACCACATGGCTGCCCTTTGAAGTTCCCATATGATTCCAGAACATCCAATCCACCTTTTCAAATTCAAATACGGCTATTGTGCTAAGTAGTGGACTTGTCTTTGGAAGATTGAATCATGCCAAATGTTGAATGAGAGCAAAATAGATTGCTTAAATTCCCACTCAAGCATGCACACAAACACACACACGCATGCACGCACGCATGTACACGCACACTGAACCTTCTCTCCAAAACTTTTTGCCTTCATTCATCTGTTAAGAAGGCCATATCAAATAAGGAAGATGATTGACAGAAATTGTTAGGATGTGGTCCTTTAAGTTGCTGAATAATACTGTATGGTGCATGGGTCAAACTTCCAAAGACAAGTCCGCTACCTAGCACAAAATGACTAGTTCCTGGACTTGCCTTAAATCAGTTCTTAATCCTTAAACATTAAGTACTATACAGCTAGTGCTCAATTTACAACCACAACTGAGCCCAAAATTTCCATTGCTTAGCAATGCAGCTTCTAAGTGAGTTTCGCCCTATTTTATGACATTTGCGCAGTTGTTAAGGAAATCACAACAGTTATTAAGTGAATCATGCAGTCATTCAGCAAATCTGGCTTCCTCATTGACTTTGCTTATCAGAGGCCAGTTGAGGAAGTTACCAAAGGTGATCACATGACCCCGGAACAGTGCAACAGTCATAAATACATGTCGGTCACCAAGCGCCAGAATTTTGATCATGTGACCATTTTGATCATGTGATTTTTAAGTGTAAGAACCAGTCATAAATCACTATTTTCAGTGCCTTTGTCATTTTGTCATTTTAGTCTAAACAAATGGTTGTAAGCCAAGGAATACCTATAAATGCTTTGCTACATATTTCTATTAATAAATATTGAAACAATTGGTTAACTGATAATTTAATGTTGTTTAACACATTTAGTTTTCCTTTCAATTTTGACTGCTACTTAATTTCAAATTTTCTATCTGTTGTCTTTTCCCACATAGTGAGATTGCTGTACGAGTTATTTCAATCCATAGTGTTGTGTTCAATACAAAACATTCATTTTCTTTCTCGTCTTCTTTTCAAGTTTAGCAATATAGCTCTACCAACATCACTCCATGGATTTAATTTGGTTTTGAATGACATTTGTAAAGGCAAGAAGATAAAAAGATTAGATTAGGCTAAGATTAGGTTAGAGGCAATGAGCCTTTTAAAATCTCTTCTTCTGATATCTCAGTTACTACATTTTTCTGCAGTAAAAGAAGTTTATCGTACTTGAACATAGCAGCATATGGAAGATAAATCTTAAAAATGGTTCTGGACACTCCCTAATGACAAATAATGAGAGCAACTTTGAAGTTGTGATTCCTAGATCAGTAGTGCTAATTGAACAAGCAATGAAATTTCTGAAGAATTTTATATTGTGCCAAATTAATTAAAATGAGATAAGAAAAATGCTTAATCATATTTAACTTATGCTTATTTCAAAAATTTCCACTACATCAGAAATTATAGGAGAAGTGTGAACTACATAGCCAAAAATCAGGAGTCATCTGGTAGGACCTTTTCAGGCTAACAAAGTTTATTAAAATACTACTAACCATCATTCTGATTTAAGAAAAAAAAATAACTATTAGGTTAGTTAAATAGACTTTTCTTTATCAGAATCTTTAGATTCATCCTTATCAATTTTTGATGATCGTCTACCAATCTGAATATAACATACCTGCAACAGATAATCAGACCAAAATGAAAATAGAGAGAAATCAGGGTGTGCATTTTTGTTCCATTTCTTGATACAAATGTTTATGTCCAGCCCTTCTGCTTCAGGACCCAAAACATCAACCTAGTTGAGGAGATTCCTATCTAGGCAGACTAAACCAAAAAAAGAAAGAAAGATAGGGAATTGATTATGAGGATGAAATTTATGCCAGTTTGATTATAATTGCACTTCCGTGGAAATAGATGCCATGACCCAAAGGGCTCTACAACAACTTGGCATGGCAACAGTGTCATAGGCAACTTGCCATGGCTATCTTGCCACAGGCAATTGCTGTGGCAACTCACTGCAGGACAAAAGTTACAATAATATTGAAGAAATAGTAAAATAGAATCATTATAGAAAGGATGCCAGAGGAGGAACAAAATGACATGTGAATGAAAAAAATTGAAATATTTTTTAATTATTTTAAATAATTAAATTGAATTGTTGAATTGGCCCATAGTGAATTGTCCCACTGCAAGTTGGCTATGTTGAGTTGCCCCACAATGAGTTGGAAGTGGTGAGTTGACCGTGGCAAGTTGGCCATGATAAGTTGGCTGTGGTGAGTTGTCCCATTCTGGAGTCAAAGAGGTGTCACATGAAAATTGCCCTTCAAAATGTGATAGGATCACATCGTGACCACTGGCTATATTCACATTCACTGTGTTGTGAGCTGTTCCTCCAGTTGCCACGATCTTAATAAGACACACTGCACAAGTTAAACATCTCCTTTGTACTAGATGCTATCCTTTGGGGCAGAGGTTTTACATAAAATTACTGAATCATTGACTTGAGAAATACATTCCAAAATACCTCCCACATCAAAGAGATGGTATAATTTGTATCTCTTAAGAAAATCTTAACTAATGGAAGAGCTCTCCAAGATTAAAATAAATTGTTTTAAAAATAAAATGTAAAATGCAGTCCATTATATCTTCAAATTTGAAGCTCCAGATATTATTGCGTACAATATTTGACCATTCATACCTGCCTCAAGCCATATCACACAATCAGCAAATGTTGCGTGCTATAAATAACTTCCTACATCAAAGAGTAACAAATTACTCTGAGGCTTTCTAAAAGTTACTTGTTTCTGCTGTCTACTTTTTTGCCTTGATCATATGATAGTAAGTCATTTTACAGTAGGGAACACCTTGTTTCCATTTCCATTTGTTATTTATATGAGAAGACATTAACCTCTGACTTTCCATATATCTGTATCAGTAGCCTTCAGATCAAGAAGGTTCCAGGCCAATTTGGGATGTCAGAAATAAGAGGCTGGTTCAACACTGCTCTCTTTATGGTTTATTCAATTGTATTTTTCACAGAGACAAGACTATCAATGAATTCTGTTTCCCTGGCAATAAACAAAACATGAAGTGTCAAAAAGAAACCAATGGACTATTAATCACACCTCCTTGATAACCCTGACCCTACTAAAGCATAACATCTGTCTTGTGTTTTATGTGGCTGAAAGCCAGAATTGGGAGAAGGGAAGCAGCAGTTTCACTGGTCAAATATTAACATTGCACAGCATGTTGATTTTGTAAGAACCCTGCAAACTCAGAAACTTTAATGGAATTGTCTTTGATTTGGCTCCTGTCCCATCCATTAATATTCCAAGAGTGAGTCACCCATGTGAACAGACAAACACTAACAAAGTCATGTCCAGACAGCCAGAATGAGCCACTCCCTTTTGAAGGGAGAAGAAAGAACCGAGATCAACAAACGTGTGTGTGTGTGTGTGTGTGTGTGTGTGTGTGTGTGTGTGTGTGTGTGTGAAAGAGAGAGAGGGAGGGAGGGAGGGAAGGAGGGAAGGAGGGAAGGAGGGAAGGAGGGAGGGAGGGAGAACATAGATATATTGACGGTATTATATAATGACTATAATTTCTATCATAATCAACCCAGAGCATAATGAGTTTCCTCAGGAATCATATTGCTAAGATATTTCTCATTCTGTATTTGACCCAGGCAGAACTAAGAATATATCCCCCTGATCATGATATTATCAAGATATTTATCCATGTTTGTGTACTTTTATAGATCATCACTATTTAAAATCGGCTTTTGAGGGGCTTTTATAGAGAGCCTCATAGCCAAATCTTGCTTTTGTCTAATATAAAGTGGTAATAATTAACCAAGCCATCTAGCTGGACAAAAAAAAAAGTTTGTTTTATGACAATGAACAGTATTTATCGATAGATAAGCAGAATGCAGTTACATTTCAGAAAAATGTCTTCCTGAATTTGGTTTTGTCCAGTTGCAGACTGATTCCTGCCGTTCTAAAACGTTTATCATCTGGAAAGGATTTCCAACGTAAGAGAATTTATGAAGAAAAAGAGACAAGAAATCAATGCCAAAGCTTTAATTAGCATGATCCAGGAAAATGGTGAAGTATTCCTTAGGCATGCATTAGTGTTCCCTTTGTTTTTCATAGCCTTTCATAGGGTATGAAAGATTAATTAAATTAATCTTAATTTCAGATTAAGTTCTGAAATGTTCGTCTTCAATTCCACCCTAAGAAAAAATAAAGCAAACATAACCAAGAAAAACAAAAAGAATTGTGTTTTATGAATACATTACAATTTTTGATAAAATGAAAGGTTCCGTCTTTTTAGATAAAGTTAAACATTTTTATGGTTAGTAATATTGTTGTATGATGAAAGTGCTTGTTTTTGTTCAATCTAGGACTTAGCTAGCCAGAAACTCCCACCAATTAAATAAATAGACCTTACCAGCCACAGCAGTCACACATACACTTCAGATCATCTACGTGATGTCAACCAAACATGATCAGGTAACTGACAAAATTATGGGTGAAGTAATAGGACTTCTGATGGGATTCAGAAGAAACTCTAGGTAGCAAAGTGATAAATAAGGTAGACACGTTTGGCATAGATTAAATAAGAATAGATAGACATTGTGCAATACATCACTGCTTGACAAGCCAGGAATCTAGAATGAAGTTATGGTATAATGAAATTCTAATAAAAAATCAGGGGAAGTAAAGGAACATTAAAAGTATTCTCAACATCTAGCAAGTCATTTTAGTCAATGGATTTATTAAGAAATAAATTAGTAGATATAAAATTTTAATTATATTTGTCATGACTTTATTATCATAAAACTGCAGGTAAAACCTGGACAGTAATAATTATTCAAATGGTTTATCAATTTAATTAATTTAAAAGTTTTTATATTGATTGATTTTTAAGTTATGTTTTACTTAAAAGTAAGGAAGTTTCATTTTCAATCTACATTTTTCAATGTAGTCATACATAACAAATTCAAGTGGCAAATATCCCCTTAGAAGAGACAGCCCTTATTTTTTATCAGCAAAATGCATCTTAGACCTGAAAACAAAATGCAAAATCATAATAACTGTGTTGGAAAATGCCACTTAAGCTCATTTATGCTCAATGCACAAGTCCAAATTGAAAGATCCCAGATCAATGAATGTCTGATCTCTATTGGAGGAGGCCCACCGCTCTCTAAGTAATTGGTCAATCAAGATAAAAAGTTAATCTGGCAAGCAAGTTAAGCACCTAAGTAAAGATCTAATGAATGCAACATATTAATCATCCACTGAAGTGAGAAAGCAAATCCAAGATTGGATTGCAGTTCTATTTTATTTACACTGGTACACACCCTTCAGAAAACTCAGTCAGCAACCATTTCAAGCAAGGTGTTACAACATACTGTAGCTATTAAATCAACATTCCATATTAAGTAATGTGAGTGGGACATATATGTTGAATTATATCTTTTCAGTCCCACCTACAAACACAAATATCTGGAGGAGTAGTTTGCCAAGGTTATTAGAATACAACACATAACCTATTTAAACATGGACACAAATGCACCAAGTCAGGAAAATATTTGGATCAAATTATTTTAAATACTTTACTGGCTTTAATGTCAGATTAAATGCATGAAAAGAAAAAAAATGTGGTCAAAAATAATTAAATTGTTCTAATATTAATGTACTACTTATTTTCACCGTGAATTAAAAATGGATTTGCCATTGTTATACAGATTACTTGGATTAATAAAGGAATGCTATTATCAAGATGCACATACCTAGAATTCTTCATAGACAACCTTATCAAATGTAGATTTAATTCTTAGGAGAAGAAAAGCGGCAATGATGGATGTATTCAGCAAACAAATTCCAACTAATGGATTTCAGGTTGTTGACAAGCCTATAAAAATTCTGAACACCAGCAAAGAAAGGATGATACTGAAACCAAATAATTTTGGATTGTAAAATCTAAACCATATTGTGAAATATTTCTCCAAATAGATTAAAGAATGCCAGAATAGCATATTAGTTATGTGAGTAAAGATAATTAAACCTTGGAGGAGGTCTTTTCTCCTGGCATATCCATTCAATTTTCTTCACAGTGGTATGGAAGTGATTTGCCATGCCTCCTTCTGGAATATTTTTCAACCTCCAGGCTCACCAACAGTTCTGGGATTTCCTGATCATCATTTCCCATCTAAATGCTAATTGTGTAAGATCCTGCGGTGCTGCAATGAAGGGTTTTTTAGGTCAACACTTTGCTGGAGGAAGGTCCTTTAGGAAACTCATAAACTAACTAACTTTAAATTAATACAATATTTTTATTTCAGATAGTGACTTTCCATGATCGTCCATATAAAGCTTCTGATCGTCCATGTAAAGGAAGTGATTTGGCAGATTTTTGTTTCACGTTTGATAGCAAAGGCCTGATTTGTTCAGAGGAATCAATACAATGACAAACAGGGCTGAGAGTGAGTGTCAGACCTGCCCCAGTCTGATTTCTTAACAAAGAAAAACCCTCGACTCCATTTAATTGAAGTGAAAAGTATTTTTTATTAAAAGATGCTGGTTGCAGTAAAGTCAGGCGGAATCTACGTTTCCCACAAAGCAACACAAAATTATTACCTTCATTCCCCCTCCCCCCCCCCCGACCAGTCTAAATCTAGACAATGCAATGCCACTGATATTTTTTGGGAACGCTGAGGTGTTGGCGCTGGTAACTTTCCACATTCAGGGTAAATGAACATGAAGATGCCTGGAATGAACCGGTTACATGTAGGTCTGCTCTTCTTCAGCTGTCATAACCCCCTCCTTAATTCCCACAATAAATGCATTCAGGTTTATTGCCCATTTGTTCCGTATCCTCCTCCCTAGCGCTTTGATGGGAGGATGCCAGCGAGCTGCCAAAGCAAGATGGTGGATCTGACAGTGAGTTTCTTTGAAATAATCCTCTCTCGAGATTAGCCTCCCCCAATCTATCACCACTGACCAGCAACTATGTCTTCTACATTGTGCCTTTCATCTTTGCACAAAGCTTCTGATATTTTGATTACTCCTGTAGTTTCTAGCCACTTGATTATTCAAATCATGTGGCAGGGAGTTGAATGTCTTCTTGTAATCAATGCAAACTACATTCAAGTAGATCTTCCTTTTCTTGCAATTTTACTAAATCATCTTGTCAATTAGAAATACCTTTCTTGTTTGGCAGTTTCCTTTCTGCTCAGGTGGAAGGAGCTTGTTTTCAACTAGATGCTATTGGACTACTACTACATCAACTACTATACCAGTTAGCAATTTTAAAATTGTAGTTTGACCTGTAGTTGCTTGGCTCTTATCTTAACCACTGGGACCACAGAGCAAGCTTGTTTCATAATCTTTCAATTTTAAATTTCAAAATCTTGATGTTTAATATCATTATGATTTGTTGCACAGTCATACATCTCGATCTTCCTGCAGAATGACAAGCCAATTGGTCTTGTTCATTTGTCAGCTATTGGGCTCTCTTATATAAATTACAAATCACTTCATGCCCTCTTTGTAGCTTTATGATTACGGTTCCCTCAAACTTAACCTTACATGCTCAAGATTAAAAAAAGAAAAATTAACTTCATCTGATTCACTCAACACTTAAAGCAGAGTCAGACTCATTCTTCCCACATAAGAAAAGCTATGATTATTTTCCATGGGGAATAGTTAGGCCTGGCTGCCTTTTCCAGTTGTGTGTTTAGTTTCCATGTAATAAAAATGTACTTGAAGAAAGCACTTAGTTTGCTTGCTAGCCACTTTTTTATATTCAAGATCTCATCCAAGTTCCTCACTTTGGTGCCTGCCTGCCTGCCTTTTTTCTTTTTCCTTTTTTCTTTGTCGGTATGTCTTTACCTTCTCCCAGGATGTTTAGCAATAGCAATAGCAATAGCAATAGCAATAGCAGTTAGACTTATATACCGCTTCATAGCTTATATACTGCTTTCAGCCCTCTCTAAGTGGTTTAGAGTCAGCATATTGCCCCCAACAACAATCCGGGTCCTCAATTTACCCACCTCGGAAGGATGGAAGGCTGACTCAACCCTGAACCAGTGAGATTTGAACAGCCGAACTGCAGAACTGCAGTCAGCTGAAGTAGCCTGCAGTGCTGCATTTAACCACTGCACCACCTCGGCTGTTTCTCCACTTCCCAGTTTAGGGTAGAACAAGACTAACTGGTCCAAACTGATTCAGTTTGATTCAGTTTTTACAACTAAGGGAGGGTAGTTGTAGGGCTATTGTCATATAATCTATTTTCAGCAACAAATGAATCTTCTGCCACTTTAAATACTATTGTAATGTATCTATGAAATGCAGTTATATAGCTTGTCCATAAAACTTTATGTAGCATTCTATAATACAGTAGCTCTAGACATGTATGATTCTTAATGGTCTCCCTGGCTATATTGACTGGAAACTCTCAATGCTGTAATCCCAAGACATCTGAAGGCATCAAACTGGGGAAAGCTGCCAGAGTGAACATGTGCTCAGACTCAGAAAAAGGCAAAAGCATTTGGAACTGTTTAGCTTAAAGAGGAAATGTGTAAAGGGAAATATGATAGAAAAGGCTGGTGTGGGAGAGCATGTGATTTTACATGACATGGAAAAGATTTTTTCTCTCACACATAAAACAGAATAAAATGAAGAAAGATTCAGGACTTAGCAAGATACATAACTAAAAAAATTCATTGCCATTAGATTGCCAACAATTTAAATAGCTTAGTGGTGGGTTCCGGATCCTGCCACAACCAGTACACTGCAATGGGGCCAGACATACACCTCGGGCATGTGCGCTGTGCATGCCACTGTTCCCTCAAAGCTGCGCGGCTGCACGGCCGCACACGTAACAAAAAAAACACCGCACAGAAGTTTCAAACTGCAGCACAGTGTTTTTTAGTGTCTTAAAATATGACAGAAAATATCCCCCCTCCCTCCCTTCTCTTTCTGCAGCCAACTCTCTCCTCCATCTCCTTTCTCCTTTCCTTTCTCTTTTCCTTTCCTTTCCTTATTTCCTTTTCCTTTCTTTGTTCTTTTCCCTTCCCTTTCCCTGCCTTCTTCATCCTTTCCTTCTTTTCTATTTCCTTTCCTTTTTCCTTTCCTTTTTCCATTCCTTTTCCTTTCCTTTTTCTTTCCTTTTTCCTCTCCTTTTTCCTTTCCTTTCTCTTTTCCTTTCCCTTTCTTCTTTCCCATTTCCTTTCCCTCCCCCTTCCTTCCCTTTCTTCCTTCCTGAGGGTCTGAAGGAGAGGGAGGGGACCCTTTTCCTCCTTGCCCCCCTCCCCAACATCTGTTCTGATGGCAATTATGGCTAAAAACAATTTCAGGTGCTCAGGCATGAAAATGTGCTGCTCAAACACTAGACTTTTCTGCACACACTGAAAAAAAATTAGAGGGAACATTGGTGCGCGCATGTGCAGGCGACTGCCCTGCAATGCCCCAACTGCTCCACGAAGTCGCACAGGTGCCATATGCTATGTGCATGTGCACAATTGGCCAGTTTCCCTCAAAAAGAGGTAAGGAACGCGGGTGGGCGGGTGGGCCCACCGAAACACCATTCCAGTACAGTGGTCTCTGCTCCCAGCTGCCACTGGTATGCCCGTACCGGGCAGTACCGCCCAGAAACCTCCACTGAAATAGTTCTAAAAGGGAGCTTAGAAAAGTACCGTATATGAAGAGAGATGTCATCAAATCACTTTATTTCAGCTATATAGAATTTAAAGGTAATAAACAATATTTCATATTTTATCCTAGAGTTTGGGGACCATATATTCTCTCCAGAATCTCAAGTAGCAGTGTTTTTTTGCATATTAGAGAAGGCTATTTCCCTTAAATCTTGTCTATAAGGGTTGCAGGTACATCTGATTGGTCACTGTAACTTGGAAGGCTGGATTAGAAACACCTTGGTCTGAGTTAGGAAGATTCTTCTTATGCTCTATGTCCCACTGTATGTTTCACTCAGAAGGGAAGAGAAAGGGATCTGCAACCTCATATGCTTTAGTGAACATGCAATGCTATATGAAAGCTAAATTCTCCAGGCTTGGAAAAGGCATATTCTCAAGCATTTATCCAATATAGTCGAAGGCCCATCCTAAATGGAGGCACATTGTAACGGCTAATCAGAAGGTGATTCCAGAAAAAATACATCTGATCTCCAACAATGAACTAGTTCTACAAAATATATATATACACATACACACTGTGGAACTCAAAATCCTTTGCAAAGCATGCAATGGCATAGTGAACACACTGTAATACTGGAGGTTTTTAAGAAGAGATTGGACAATCATTTGTCTGAAATAGTATAGGGCAGTGATGGTGTACCTTTTCGTCACCGAGACATGCCGAGTGCCAGAAACCCAAAGACCAGGTGGCTAGCATACGTACCAGCCAGTTGGTCTTTGGGTTTCTGGTGTTCCGGCACATAAAATGAGCAGCTGGCCGGCATGCATGAGTGCACTGGAAACCAAAAGAGCAGCTGGCAATGGTGCACGTGGGTTCTGCATGTCACCTTTGGCACGAGTGCCATAGGTTCGCCATCACAGATATAGGGTTTCCTGACTAAGCAAGGGGTTTGACTAGAAGACTCCAAGGTCCCTTCCAACTCTGTTATTCTATCCCTATTGCTATTCTTTTCTGTTCTATTCTATACATTATATTTTGCTTCTTGCGCCGTAAGTCTGCTACTTTTTCCTTCCCTTTCCCTACCCTAGAGCTGCTATCCACAGTTCCTGCAGAAAGTTGTCTAAATATTTGTTAGCTACCACTAGATTGTGTGAGCAAAATGTATACAACAATCCAGATAAAACTATGATTGTATTATTATTATTATTATTATTATTATTATTATTATTATTATTATTATTATTATTGCCCCACAATTGCTTCCCAAATGCCCAAATGTGAACTTTGTGATATTATTCTTTTCTGGTTGAGGGGAGGGGGCGGCAAAAAGACATTTGAAAATTTGAACACATCATAATGTTATCTCCCTAATTCATTCTCAGTTACATGGATTGGTCTGGCCATCAGCAAGCTTGATTACTTACTCCCTTTTTCTTCTCATAAGTAGTAATAGCTTCTCCAACGTTTTTATTCAGCTGTCAGTCCTAATTTTAAGTGTGTCAAAGGAAGAAGGCAACACATTCCTCTTTGTTAAACATGTATTTTCCTGTAGATTTATCTTGATATTCTATCAAAAAAATTCTTTTTAATGCATTTTTAATGTATACTGTCATACCCAAGGCAGCCCACTTCAGCACCCAGAATAGGAGGCTTTTAAAATACAACTATCTTCAAAACATAATATTGGTTAATTAAAAGAAAAAGATTAACCAGCCAATATCAGCATGTTGTTGGCAGAGATGTCCTATTTTTATATCTCTTTGGTTTATCTCAGCAGTAATTCTGAAGTTCTCTTAAGAAAAGATAGCCACCCTCCATCCTTTAAAAGTACTTCTTGCTTCAGCATTAAAGGCAACCCCAAAAGTATATATACTTAATCCTCTTATTTCAAGGAACCAGCTTAATATACTTTTCCACTGCCACAGTAAGTACATTCCAATCTTGCTATTAAAAATATATTCTTTTGTCATTAATATGTGGTCAACAGCAACAACAAATACCCTTGGCATATTTGAATTAATGAGCAACCTAACTGGCTATTATTTTTAGATGTATGGAATCCTGTTATAAAGAAATGATCACATATTAACATGTGGTCTAATTCTACCTTTTAAATGATCAGAGCAACACATACTGCAATCACATTCATGCATAACAGATGGACTTAGCATGTGCTTTGTGTATGAATCTGGAGAAGAGAATAAGAAGAGGGAAATTAGTTTTATGAACACCTCTAAATAAACAGGCTAAAGCTGAAGCTTAGTATGGTTTGTATTAAATAACCTACACTTAATTAGATTAGTTTTTTCAAGAATAGTAAGCAAAAGGATTTTAAAATAAAAAGTTGAAAGCAGGAAAGCTAAGCAATATGGTTGGGTTACATTTTTAAGTACAAAGAAATGCCATATTTGGCACTTGACTCTCAGCATCACTGTGAGTTGGGTGGCATATAAATTTAATAAATTACTATTATTATATACACAACAATGTGAAATCATAGCTGCCAGTTCTTTAGCTGGCATAAAGTTTTCCCAAGAATCTAGAATATCATAATATATTAGAAGATGATTAGGGAACTGGAGGCTAAAACACATAAAAAATGGTTGCAGAAATTGGGTATGTCTAGTCTGTGAAAAGAAGGACTAGTGGTGGCATGATAGCAGTGTTCCAATATCTCAGGGGCTGCCACAAAGAAAAGGGAATTAAAGAGAATTCTCCAAAGCACCTAAAGGCAGGGCAAGAAGCAATGGGTGGAAACTAATCAAGGAGAGAAGCAACCTAAAACTAAGGAGAAATGTCCTGACAGAACAATTTATCGGTGGAACAACTTGCCTCCAGAAGTTGTAAATGCTCCAACACTGAAAGTTTTTAAGAAGAGATTGGATAACCATTCGTTTGAAATGCTATAGGTTTTCCTGCCTAAGCAGGGGGTTGGACTAGAAGATCTCCAAGGTTCCTTCCAACTCTGTTATTCTAGAATAATATATATGTGAATACAGGCTTTATGGCCATTTATAACTGATAGAGGAATATTTTATCAGAGTTCATATTTTCTAAAAGCAATTAATTAATTTTTTTTCTATAGCAGTATGCCAATAACCATTATGGGTTTTTTTTAGTAGAGCATTATGCACAGATCACATGAGAAATACACTAGTATCTCAGATTTTTGACAGTCACAGCATTCCATGATCATGCAATAGCCATTTGCAATCTTCCAGTTAGCCTTCTGATGAGCAAAGTCAGTGCGGAAGGTGGCAAGAAATTGTAAGCTGTATTATTACTTAACAACTGCTTCACTAACCAAAGGAGTTGCTCCAATTAAAATTCTTAAGCTAGAACTATCTGTAAATGGTTCTTATCTACTCCACAATAATCCCTAAAAGGCTCCAATGAGATAATATAAGCATAGCTAAGCGTGGCACAGGATTTTAGACATTTAAGTTACTGTGAGATTTCATATTCTTGATCCATCTTTTTCAATACTAGTTGAATTTTATAGAAATAGTCATGTATATTGTTTCCAAGCTTTCGTGAGAATATTAAGAACATTGATTTAAAAAAGTACTATTTTGACCCTAATATTAGACTTGACAAGAACTTCATTCTGAGTCTTAGAATTTTGTCCGTTCTGCTCAGGGCAACTAGTAACAGCAGCTGCATAAAGCAGCTTACAACAGCAAATCCTTTCAATTTATATGATTTAGACTCCCAGCTAATCAAGAGTCTCTGTGCTGTACTTTTGGCCTGGTGTGCACACAGGGAAGTCCATGACATGAGGCTAGATGATTGCTTCAGTGCTTCTATTTCAGGAAAAAGACCATACTGTCTCACAGTTCTCACCATTATTCACATAATCTACAAATTGATTCCATTCAAATTCCCAGACATTGTTTAAAAACTGGAGAGGTCTCACACTGACCCTCTAAACTTTGATCCATGTGCTAGTTAGAAGTATTCCTGCTTCATGTTGTAAATTAAAACGAAAGGCAGGCAATGCCCTCTACTGATTCCCTGTGTTCTCTGCAGCGGTAAGCTACAGACAGACTGGCCCAAGGATCCTTTTTGCTTCTAATAAGCATATGTGCCTTGTCAACAAGCTACTGTAAATAGCCCAGAAGAAGGGATGTGTCATAAACATGTAAGGAACAGGGGAAATTGCTCCTTAGTGATAATCTTTCCTAACTTAAATGACAGTCTCTTTGTCTTTTTATGGATGTTTTCACTGCCCCACGCTCTGCAGGTTTACATAACATCATCCTAAGAAGACAGCAGGAAATTGCAATAAAAGTGATATATAGATACATGATCCCTTCACCCCATCACAGTTTACATAAACTTTATACATGTATACTATGTATATATAGGCAGGATGGTTTGTGTAAATAAACATGCATTTGACAGAAGAAATTATTGAAAACTGACAGCTGTTAATATCTAGCTCTCAATTCAAGTCAGGTTTCCATTTTAATTAAATCAATGGGGATTATCATAGAACAACCAATTTGTCCCATTGAGTGAAATGGGTTTAGACAGACATATTCTATATAACAACTACCACATGTCGCAGAGAGCTCTGTTCTTTTTGCGTTGCTTGCTTGCTTGGTTTGGTTTACTTATTGTGGCGGTGGTATTTCTGTTGTTGTTTTACTTCACTCAGATGTTGTGACAAGATAAATCTTTGCAGCCTACAGCACAAATTCTGCAAACAATTGCAGAACTCATCTTTGGGTGGTCCATCAACATAGTATCTACAATTAAGAGCAAGTAGTATTATGCTCTTTTAGTTAGATGCATTCAGGCTGGATAAACAGTGAAAGATTAATTAGTATATATTATACATTGGCAATAGAACCCAAAATATATAATTACCTTGATGGTGGAAATTGCATACATTGTCTGCTTGATTAATTTCACGGCCATATTATGCTTTCATTATTCAGAATTATTAGGGAAACTTATATTTAATTTAATTATACTATAGGGCCACTTCATCTACAAAAATCTTAGCTGTAAATAGAATCATGGAATCAATTGAAATACATTGTAAATTCAATTTATGCCACAATTCACAATTCAAGTATATTAAAAACTGTGGCTTAGTAAATCCTAAAAAAAAAAACATTTTATTTAAGCATGTGAGCTACAGAAGGGTTTGTTTGAATGCAATATTCACTCTCAGCCTAATACACTACAATTATTACATCTGAATGACACCTTATAATCTGCCTCATATATTAAATGCTTCTTTGAGTGCAACCAATTTCATAAAAGAATTGTATTTTTATAATACATAGCAAAGCAGATTTTCTGTACAACTTTACTTATCTAACTTATTTGCCTTTACCTTTTTCTAGGTATAGATGGAAAAGTTTATGAGCAACTTAAAAGCCAATTCTAATGCTGTTAAGTATGTAAGGATTTACTCATAAAAGCATACAGTTGAAATGCCAATGTTACATTTCTAAAACAGTCTATCAGCCTCAAATTATTTATTGATAGCTCAACAAAAGTCAATAGGAGCAATTCAGCATTACATGGGAACATATTTATAGACAAAAACGGTAATGGAGTCTCTTAAGAAGATTTTCCCATCATAGTTGAGCTATTAAAAGAGATGATGGATACAGCTTATCTAAGGTGAAAATAACCCTGAGAATATAAATGAAAGAAGGGAGTTTTACCATAGCATGACAAGAACTAAAATGTGAAGAGTATACTCTTACTCTAAGTGGCAACCACTTGAGAAAGGGACAAGCAGGCTTCCCTCGAGATTAAATGTCACGAAAGAAGGAATTCAGGAGCTATAGTCTTACCATTTTAGAAAAAGGACACGATAAGCAAAAGGAAATATTATCAGTGTAAATAAAACCTTTTGATCTGGACAACTCCAACATGTGTCAGCTGAGGAAAAAATTGTATTAGTTAGCTGCCAGATTTTGGAGGAGATGGTCAAGGTCTTATCTATCGATGTAGAAAAGATGTGGAGACTCTAGAAAGAGTGTAGAGAAGAGCAACAAAGCTGATTAGGGGACTGGAAGCTAAAACATATGAAGACTAGTTACTGGAATTGCGTATGTCTAGTTTAATGAAAAGAAGGACTAGGGGAGACATGATAGTAGTGCTCCAATATCTCAGGAACTGCCACAAAGAGGAGGAAGTCAAACTATTTGCCAAAGCACCTGAGGGCAGAACAAGAAGCAATGAGTGAAAACTAATCAAGGAGAGAAGCAACTTAGAATTGAGGAGAAATTTCCTGACAGAACAATTAATCAGTGGAACAACTTGCCTCCAGAAGTTGTGAATACTCCAACACTGTGGAGTATTTTATCACTGAGTTGTGATAAAAGGGAAATGTTTTTTACAGATATGGGGTATAGTTGATTTGTGTGTAATTTACTAAACTTATAGGCAATTATATTTGCATTTCAGCTAAGATGAAACTCAATGTTTTGTCTAATCCTATCCACTTTGAAAGGTAGGCTATTAAAAAGTCCATATCTTTCCTGATTCCCTGTATGGTGCCTCTAGCTAGTCTATTGGAAGACAGATGAAGAAAAATATACCAGGCAAACCACTTTTAGTATGATATTAACCCTTTCATCTGTTACACATCTATTCTAAGGAAATGCCCATTCCTATAAGCTTCATGTTACACTATTTTCCTAACTGAAAAGACTTTCTATGATTGATCAGCCTAAAATTATTTTTGTAGAGAAAAGAGCAGGAACGGATGGCTACTTCCTAACAATCAAGATTGCAATAGCTAGATGCCACCAATCAAAGTAACACATAGTAATACTTCAGAAT
The DNA here is from genome assembly GCF_051295495.1 of Thamnophis sirtalis. Taxonomy (NCBI): domain Eukaryota; kingdom Metazoa; phylum Chordata; class Lepidosauria; order Squamata; family Natricidae; genus Thamnophis; species Thamnophis sirtalis. Next base: position 38,355,740 of record NW_028261385.1, on the reverse strand, counting down.
AGTTTAACTGGTATTTCTTAGACAAATAAAGTATGCATTAAATAGGCAGTAGTTGAAAAAAAATGTAGGTTTGCAGGCAGGGGGAATGGACGGATTCCAAATTCTTCAGCCAAGAAAGTTAAAATATTCCATTTTAAGCGGAAGCATGCCTGTGAAAGGAAACAGGTTCAGGCAAAAGATGATGCCTCAGGTATTGGATCTGACATAGACTTCCTGAAAAGCAAGCCTGGACCTTCTCTGCGTAAGCTCTGCCTTTTAGCTTTTGATAGTGAATAAATGGAATGATATAGATTTCAAGGAGTGCAAGGTTTTCTGATGAGGCTTTGGATATAATCAAATTATCTTCTCATGGAACTATTCTTTTTTTTTTTTTTTTGCATCATAAGTCAACATTTTTCAGTTGTGTCTTGAGTTATGTCCCTTTGGTTTTCTTATTCTACTAAAAACAAAATCTATGTTCATAATGTTAGATGTGACATAAAGGACCAAGGCCTTGTGCTGTTAACATTCCCACTACATTTTTAACTACTAAAAAGTGTAAAGCTAGGCACTGGGAATAAAATTTAACTTTTTGAATTAAAATGATTCTTACTACATCCCTTTCTTTAAAAATAGGTATTTTTTTGTATGTGATAGGAGATGCAAAGCGGGGGGGGGGGAGGACTGAAACAAGTAAGAAGTGCAACTAAAATCAAAAGTGGATGAAGGGATACATTTTTCTTTTTCTGATATCCTCTATTTGCTTTCTCTCAAATAACAGGATTCACTGAAAGGATACTCACTAGAGGACCATCATGAGATGTTGAGAGGATGACTTTGTATCAGAGTTTGTGTTACATCATCAAAAAGCGTGGGCTATCATTTCTTTCTTCTTATTTCTCCCCAGATTGCTCATGAGTTAATGTAGCTTGGTGATTCTCCCCACTCTGGGAAAGGGTCAGTTTGGTCATAGTGACTCCCCCAACATTAACCTCAAAGTTAGATTATTGCAATTCATTCTTCATAAGATTGCCTTTGACACAAGTGGACATTTGAAAGGATAAACCACTACCCCTATTTTGAATGCATGGCACTGGCTACCAGATGGAATTCAAGACAGAGGTGGTATTCAGCCAGTTCTGACAGATTCTGGAGAACCAGTAGTGGAAACTTTGAGTAGTTCGGAGAACCGGCAAATAGGCTGACCCCGCCCCACTGCCTCTCTGACTCCCAGGTGATCTTTTGTTGCCTTGAACAGGAGAACGGAGCCGGAAAGCAGGTTAGTGGGGTGGGGAGGGAATGGGGATTTTGAAGTATCCTTCCTCTGCCACGCCCACAAAGCCACACCCACAGAACTGGTAGTAAAAATTTTTGAGTCCCACCACTGATTCAAGGTATTTATAATACTATAGAAAGTTCTGGTTTATTTCACTGCCTGTTAGATCATTTTACCCCTCATATACCTGCTCAGCAATTAACATCAAGCCAGTTGCCTGTTCGGTTTAATCCACTTGCTAGAAATTCACTATGGAACAACCCAAAACAAGACATTCCCAATACAAGCGCCTTCTCGGTTCAATGTTAGTCTTATTAACTTTTAATATCGATTAAAGAACTTACTTTAATTACTTAAGATGCTGTCATTTAATCTGTTGTTTTTATATTCTGTCTTATGGTTTCAATAGTTGTTAAATGAACATGGGTATAATGATTCACACAACATCCGTGTGAACTGGGACAATATAGCTTCATTTTACAATATTCGTATTTCATTACTGGCTTGCTTTTTTCCAATTCAGAAGCCCAGAAGAATTCCACAGACATTTGTCTTGTAAAATTTTACAAGGTTTTTCTTGTTATTTGGCCCTTCTAACTGCTGGGTTCAGTTTAACATGCAGCATTTTCTCTAATGCACTTACAGCAGAAACAGAAATTAAAACCCTAATTATAGTTAGGATTCAGCATTTAACTCCTTTCCACCTCCTGATGTCCCAGAAAAATACAGGAAGAATCTAAATGCAGCTGAATTGCTTAGTGGAAGTAGGTTTTTATTCATTCTGTCTGCCTTAAATAATTATGGTAATACTTCAGTTACAAAAAACAGATGCATATATGTGCTTGGAAAAATGTAACATGGCCTTCAGCCAAGGAAACTATTATTTTTACCTGAAGTGGTACACTGTCTTTGTGTTTGTAGATTTCTGTGAGGAGTCACATCCTCCTGACCTCAAAAGCATGTGTGTGGGCAGATCATTTAAGCACCTGCAGGAACAGAAAATAGCTATCTATTGTTAGCTGGCTCTATCTCCAGGCTGATCAGTTATTCCTCGAAAGTCTTGTCTGTGGTGAACAGGAATGCACAAGCACGAGGCCTATGCTGCACAGATAAAGGCATACTGCTTTCAGATCGCATCTGGTTTTTGATCAGAATATCTGCGGATTTTCTTCATTCATGCAGGTGGCAACATATTCAGGCAGTGCATCTTAACATGCATTGGCATGACATTACCTATTGTTCTGCAAAGTTTCACAGGATTTTAGATTGGAGGAAATGAAGCCAATGCAGTTTACAAAGATCAACAAACCAAAAATTTAAATACAAAACAATTTAGATGACAGTTAAAATTATGAACTGAAAATTCATGAAATAAGCCCTCAGAAATATCTTTAAACAAGGAAATGCGAAACATTACTTTTTCTTCTTTTTTTTAACACCTCCCTCCCCCAAAATAAGCTTGCTTTCAAAATCCTTGAAGATTTCTTTCTAATTTCTCGTAATTTGTCTGAGCTTAGTTTCTTACTGAAGGTACCATCACAGATTGCATTTGATTATTCTCTAAAGAGTCTTTTTCAAACTTGACAATTTTAAGATGTGTGGACTCCCAGAATACTGGCGTCTGGACTGACTACATGTTCCAATCTTGAAGACCCCTATGGGAGAGATTCCCTCATGATATTTTCTTTGGAGATTTAATGGAAGAAATGGGACTACAAACTGCTGAAGAGATGATTCTACAGTGAAAGGACAACATTCATAAAGATTTCTTTTTCATCTTACACCTAAATAAATGGAACAACACTATTTATGAAATTTTGCTGACTTGAAATAATTTTAAAGCCATTTTCCTTCATATACCAAATCTGGCATCTCCAGGAACAGCGATATCAATAAACTGTACACTTAGGCCCTCTACAACTGTGATATCTGGTGTGTTGTGCTCCAAATGACGATCTGTTTGTATTCAAAAGTCCCACAAGATCTTCACCTTTTCATTTTTGATAACTTTTTCCACTTTATGTTTCCATGACTCTCTGGATATATTTTTTACATAATGACCAGTGGATTAATTTAGCAACTCGGTCATGTCTAGCTTTGTAATCTGTGCAATTTTGTTGCATTCACATATTAAATGTAAAACAGTTTCGACTTTGTTATTTCAAAGTCGGCAGTTTGGGTTGTCAGTGGAGTTTTGTATCTTCGCTTTCATGGCATTAGTTTGTAGTGCTTGTTATAGAGCAGTCAGTATTAAACCTTCCATTTCTTTCTTGATAGTTCTCATCTTAAGCCATGTCCATGTCAAGTTGTCATCACATTTTCATTCAGAATTATTATTATTATTATTAACAACAACAATAGAGAATGAGAATGAAATAATAGAGAATGAAAAAGTCAAGATCTTGTGGGATTCAGAATTCAGGCTGACATGCACTGGAATTACATTTAAAACAGTTAAAAATTGACAAAATCACCATCAGTCAAATGCAAAAAGCTGCACTGCTTGGATCGGCACGCATATTACGAAAATACGTTACGACGTCCTAAGCCCCTGGGTGGGGCCCGACTAGTAACCAATGCCAAATCCAGCGAAACAACTGGCCACTGTGATACAATTGTATAATAATAATAATAGTAATAATAATGATAATGATAAAAAGACCTGCAAATAAAAGTAGAACAACTGTGGCAATAGTAAGCAAGAAAAAAATGAGAAAGTGCTGTTGCTTCTTGAAAAAGCATCTTTGGCATAACTATGACCTGGATGACTGAGAATCATAAGACATCTGGAACACCAGTTGAATACCATCAGCATTGACAAAATCACCACCAGTCAATTACAAAAGGTAGCTTTACTTGGAACGGCTTACATCATGCAACAATACCTTTAACACCATCAAATACCATCTCCCTATCCCAGGTCCTTAGGAAGAAGTGGATGGATGGATAATAATGCCAAATCCAATGTAAATGTTTGATTGGCTGTGCAGCAAACCATAATAATGGTATGCATGTAGTGAACAGTGGCATCCATACTTTATTTTAGAAGACAGCCCTTTATTTCAGAAAGCTGTCCTTTAAATTTATTTAATTACTTATTTTCTTGGTTTTGGTCTTGACTTTTCCTTCCTGCAGTAAAGTTCTAAACATAACTAAACTTTTTTTATCCAATTATTTTTTTGCAGAATTGCCCCCTTTTCAGATTTGTCCTTTATTAATTCCCTCCCCCCCCCCAAGATAATATCTATGTAGTGACACAGATAACATTGGACCTCAGCACTGAATTCAAGCGCTCCAGAGACAGAATCATCAAATGACCACCAGAATCATGCTGGGCATGCATTTCATTTTCTAACAGTTCTCATTCAGTCTGAAGAAATAGATCCTTTAAAAAATATTTAAAAGGAGAATTTTGTAGAGAGTCTCATGAATGGAGTGTTAAATCTTATGCACTTATTGCACCTATTTATCCTACTTACAAAATTCCTTTTATTGTGCAATAAAATAATTTTTGCTGCTCTGTAGTGGTAAAAACTGCTTTTTGTCTAACCCTTTCTCAGGTTTCTCCATTCTAGTTATCTGGGTGAATTCTTTGCAGACTATATTGGAAGAAAATTCTAATTTGTGTCTTGGGCACATAATACCAGACTTACCTAATTAGAAGATATATTTTGTTAAATAAAGCATCTGTATCAACGTGCTTCTTTTAGATGAAATTAAGGTACTTTGATGCATCCATGATCTGACTTCCTTTTGAAGATGGATGCCTGAGGTTTGTGATAACTGTTCTGCCTTATTGGTTGGTTGGTTGGTTGGTTGGTTGGTTGGTTGGTTGGTTGGTTGGTTATTTATTTATTTATTTATTTATTTAGTCAAACATGTATAATATAACAGGTATAAGTATAAACAGAGATATGAACAAAGGAAATGAGTACAAATAAATGGGGACAGTAGGACAGGAATGGTAGGCACGCTGGTGCGCTTATGCTCATCCCTTTTACAGACATCTTAGAAATGGGGTGATGTCCATTGTAGACAGTTTAAGGTTGAAGCTGTGGAGGTTTGAGGATGTAACAACGGAGTCAAGTAGAGCATTCCAGGTGTTGACCACTCTTTGCTGAAGTATTTTCTGTAATTGAATTTGGAGCGATTTACTTTGAGTTTGTATCTATTGTTTGCCCGTGTATTATTGAGGTTAAAGCTGAAGTAGTCGTTGACAGGTAGGACTTTGTAGCAGACAATTTTGTGTACTATACTTAGGTCAGAGCGTAGGCGGCGTAGTTCCAGGTTGTCCAAACCCAAAATTTCAAGCCTAGTGGCATAAGGGATTCTATTGTGAGCAGAGGAGTGGAGTACTCTTCTCATTGTATCTCCTGAAAGAATATATCCCCTGAAAGAATAGCAAATTACAACAGTGCAGGAAGAAAAGGAGAAAAGTTGACCTAGTCAAAAGAAACTATAAGAAAAGAATTACCAGCAGTGTCATACTTCCTAATATAAGATCCTTTTGTTTAAAAGAAGAGAAAAAATGAAGCTTACAAACCCAAGTGCCCTGTTTTCAATAGATCAAAGGATGAAGCAAATCTTTCATGCTGCTCAAAGATCATTGCCAAAGGGCATGAAATGGCACCTTAGAATTCCATGGGAGAAATCAATACACGGAAAATTCTCACATTGGAGTATCACAGAGAGAGAGAGAAAGAGAGAAAGACAAAGAAACAGTAGAGAGAAAGAAGCTATGAATCTACAAGGAGCTAATTAAAGAGGTTGTGCTAGACAGGAGCAGCAGATAAATTATCTTTTTCTAAACCTGAGGCACAGCAAGACCAGTAAAGTTTTGGCTGATAAACAAAGGTTAGAGAGAAGGAATGAATGATGAATCTAGCAAATAAAGCTACTATAGAAATTATGGGTCCTTCCCTTCTGGTTAGTTCACTGGATTTGTCCCAGATATAACTAGTGCCAGCTTGCTTTTCTACCCCCTTCCTTTCAGTTCTTTCCATTCCTATCTTCTGTATCTGGCCTTTGCAGAAGAAATGTGTATCCAGCTTGGCTATATTATATTCCACTTCTAATGCATGCTTACAATCTTAATCTTAATTGACTTGAACAAAATTATCTGCTTTAGCCTCCAGAGCTTGGCTAAGATAGTGGAAGGCAGCAAGACAGCATTGCCTGAAGTATTTAAACTGTGATACAGTAATACAGGGCCTTCTCCATGATGACTCCCTCCCTCTCCAAAAATTAGACTGGCCGCTCTAATACTCTTTCAGAAGGCCCTGAAGTTGTCGTTCTGACAGTGAATCTAGGTAGCCCAGAGTGGGACAGAGACCATTAAATGGCTGGTATGAACGTCTGTTGTTGCAGGAGATGGAGGGGGGTATTATTATTTTATTATTTTCATTTTTATCATTTTTATTTCTTTTATATTGTGTTTTTAAGTACTCTAAGTACTTTTATCATTTTTATTTCTTTTATATTGTGTTTTTAAGTACTCTAAGCTGACTTGAGTTGCTATATGCGAGTAGACAGCAATATAAATTTTCTAAATAAATAACTAAATATAATTTATGATCAAAGGAACAGATTTCAAAAATATATATCGTATTTTTCAGAGTATAAGACACACCTTCCCCCAAAAAAGGGTGAAAATCTGGGTGCAACTTATACACTGAATATAGCATTTTTGGCCTCCTGAAACCCCGCCCCCTTCATAAAAATGGACATGCAGAAGATTTGGGAGGCCCACAAAGTGTTCCTGGGGATAGTGAGGGCAAAACTGAGTGGAAAGGGGACATTTTTTGCTCATTTTCCCACTCCCAGTCCCCAGGAGGACTCTACAAGCTGCCAAAAGCCTATGCATGCCCTGTTTTGTTGCAAAAAATGGGCCATGTTTTGCTCGTTTCCCTACCTCCCCCCCCCCCCGAGCACTTTGCAGGCCTCTTAAACTATCTGCATGCTCCGTTTTTCACAAAAAAAAAAATGAGGCGTACAGAGGGTTTGGGAGGCCTGCAGAGTGCAAAAACTTTTTTTTTTAAATTACCTCTTCAAAATCATGGTGCGTCTTATACTCTGGTGCATCTTATACTCTGAAAAATACGGCTAGTTGTTTTTAACAATAAACTCCATCATACAGGAAATATGGGTCACCAATTCCTTTTTAGTCTTATTCAAAACACTTAGATTCAGTCTTTTTTCCATAATGAAAGTCATGTAACATTCCCGGATGATATTCCAGTCAGACACTACAGTACCTACAGTAGTTTCATGTTTATTTAGCTAAGCAAGCTATGAATACCAATCTTCTCTTGTAATATAACAAAGAGCCAAATTACAATGTGTTGCCATATTTTAGAATACATAACAAGTCAGTACAGGAACACAGCAGCAAAAAAAATATTATTATACATGTCACTGCTTGCCTTTATCAAGCCATATCTTTAGGATCAATATTTGAACCAGATAATTATATTTGATCTTATATGTATTAAATGCAGCCAGAATTGTATTTGCACAGCAATGGAAAAGTGAAGAGATCACTATAGATGAAAATGTGATTAAAAAAAATATTAGAAAGTGCAGAAATGAATAGATTAACACTTGCAATTAAGGAAAATGAACAAACTGAATATTTTATGATATGGGATTTTAACAGTGGTTAGATAACAAAAACAGAAACATGGAAATATAAGAAAAAGATTAATGAAATAAGGGAGATTTGTTAAAACAGAGAAGTAAATATTATGATTACTATTTTTTATTATTATAGAATTAATATCAATATAACAGATATTGTTGTAAACATTATGATTACTATCTTTCAAACTATTTATATCCAGACAACACATTGTTTAATTGAAAATGAAACTTTGACATGTTAAAAAAATAAAAAAACCTTATGAAAAAAAATTGTTTGTAAAGTCCACAGATCGATAGATCCGCAAGGCAAGCAGATCTTTTGTAAAGAATCCTCCTTGTCTCTGCTGCTGCTGTTCTTTTGCCTGACTTTGCTTTTTTTCTATCCTGGAAAAAGCCAATCAAGCAATGAGGACAATTTATTTTTTACCAGGTGAACACATCAGAAGGAGAAGGGACAAAACCTGGTTGACTGAGAAACCCGATCACTATTAAATACAGAGTGTAATTTCTTTCCTTGAAGGCTCCTCCTCAAAATAAGAGTTAAGTTGTCAATCTATCAGCAAAAATGGCTGCTCGATATAACCAGGGCAACTATCACACTTGTCACTAGACAAGGAATGGCAGCAGACTGAGTGAAATACATTCAGAGCCACTAGGTATAATCCAGACAAATTGCTTTTTTTTTCTTTCTGTAAATCCTTTGATTTTCACTACAGAGGATTGAATGCACACATAATTTTTTTTCCTTTAAAGGGGAAAATATCATGTGTTGTGTATGTGTGTGAGTATGTATGTACACACATACACTTGTATGCGCACACATATGCGCAACTTTGGTTAGATTGTGCCCAGCTACTTTTATTTTAGAGCCGCTGTGGTGCACTGGTTAGAGTGCACTACTGCAGGCTAATTCTGCTGAACACCAGCTGTCGGCAGTTTGGCAGATCAAATCTCGCCAGGCTCAAGGTTGACTCAGCCTTCCATCCTTCTGAGTTTGGTAAAATGAGGACCCTGATTGTTGGGGCCAATATGGTGATTCTATAAACCGCTTAGAGAGGGCTGTAAAGAACTGTGAAGTGGTATCTATCCTGTTTCCCTGAAAATAAGACCTCCCCAGATAATAAGCCCAATCGGGCTTTTGAAAGCATGTGCTAAAATAAGCCCTCCCCCAAAAATAAGCCCTCCCTGAAAATATTACAACACAGCAGCAGCCATGAGGTGACCATACTCGCTGCCTCCTGCACCTCAAAAATAATAAAACCTCCCTGAAAATAAGGCCAAGCGCTTATTTGGGGGGTCAAAAGAAAATAAAACCCTGTCTTATTTGGGGGGAAACATGATAAGTCTAAGTTGCTATTGCTATTTTCAACATTTTTTCCAAATTCAAATTTAAATAAATTCAGACAATATCATATGCATATGTTTTCATATAATGATGTTTACCTAATAATTAGTCTTAACTACTGCAATAATTCAGACTGGGCTTATTGTAGATTTTTTAGATTTTAGATTTTATTTGTGATTTATAGGCCGCCCTTTTCCCTGAGGGGACTCAGGGCGGCTTACAATTCATGGGAGGGGGAGTGCAAGACAAAACATAAGACAGTACGTGAATGAGAAAAAAAATAAAGCAATAAAACACAACTTTCATTCAACATTCGGGTGGGGGCGAATTAGAATCTTATCCCCAGGCCTGACGGGATAGCCAGATCTTAAGGGCTGTGCGGAAGGTCTGGACGGTGGTGAGGGTGCGAATCTCCACGGGGAGATCGTTCCAAAGGGTCGGAGCTGCTACCGAGAAGGCTCTCCTCCGCGTAGTCACCAGTCGGCACTGACTGGCGGATGGAACTCGGAGGAGGCCTAATCTGTGCGATCTAATAGGTCGAAGGGAGGTAATCGGCAGGAGGCGGTCTCTCAAGTACTCAGATCCACTACCATGGAGGGCTTTATGGATGGTAAGTAGCACCTTGAAGCGCACCCAGAGATGAACAGGTAGCCAGCACAGCTCGTGGAGGATAGGTGTTATGTGGGCGAACCGCGGTGCGCCCACGATCACTCGCGCGGCCGCATTCTGGACTAGCTGAAATCGCCGGATGCTCTTCCAGGGCAGCCCCATGTAGAGCACATTGCAGTATTCCAGCCTAGAGATCACAAGGGCTCGAGTGACTGTTGTGAGGGCCTCCCGGTTCAGGTAGGGTCGCAACTGGCGCACCAGGCGAACCTGGGCAAATGCCCCCCTGGTCACAGCCGATAAATGATGGTCAAAAGTCAGATGTGGGTCCAGGAGGACTCCCAAGTTGCGAACCCTATCTGAGGGGTGTAAAATTTGACCCCCCAGCCTGAGCGATGGAACACTGGCCAAATTATTGGGAGGGAAGCACAACAGCCACTCGGTCTTGTCCGGGTTGAGTACCAGTTTGTTAGCTCTCATCCAGTTCTTAACGGCCTCAAGACCCTGGTTCATCACGTCCACCGCTTCATTGAGTTGGCACGGGGCGGACAAGTACAACTGAGTGTCGTCCGCGTATTGGTGGTATTTTATCCCGTGCCTCCGAATGATCTCGCCCAGCGGTTTCATGTAGATGTTAAATAGTAGGGGGGATAAGACCGAACCCTGCGGCACCCCATATGTTAGGGGCCTCGGGGACGATCTCTGCCCCCCAACCAACACCGACTGCGACCTGTCCGAGAGGTAGGAGGAGAACCACTGCAAAACAGTGCCTCCCACCCCCACCTCCCGCATTCGTCGCAGAAGGATACCATGGTCGATGGTATCGAAAGCCGCCGAGAGGTCAAGGAGAACCAGGATGGACGCATGACCTCCATCCCTGGCTCTCCAGAGATCATCGGTCAATGCGACCAAAGCGGTTTCTGTGCTGTAACCAGGTCTGAAGCCGGACTGGAAGGGGTCAAGGTAACTAGCTTCCTCCAAGGACCGTTGAAGCTGGAAGGCCACCACCTTCTCAACAACCTTCCCAACAAAGGGGAGGTTGGAGA